>NC_135232.1:209335729-209633229 GCF_051348905.1 Ranitomeya variabilis | reverse complement strand
AATTCCTGTGAAACACCTGAAGGGTTAATAAACTTCTTGAATGTGGTTTTGAGCACCTTGAGGGGTGCAGTTTTTAGAATGGTGTCACACTTGGGTATTTGTATCATATAGACCCCTCAAAATGACTTCAAATGAGATGTGGTCCCTAAAAAAAAAAAAAATGGTGTTATAAAAATGAGAAATTGCTGGTCAACTTTTAACCCTTATAACTCCCTAACAAAAAAAATTTTGGTTCCATAATTGTGCTGATGTAAAGTAGACATGTGGGAAATGTTACTTATTAAGTATTTTGTGTGACATATCTCTGTGATTTAAGGGCATAAAAATTCAAAGTTGGAAAATTGCGAAATTTTCAAAATTTTCGCCAAATTTCGTTTTTTTTCACAAATAAACGCAGGTAATACCAAAGAAATTTTACCACTATCATGAAGTACAATATGTCACGAGAAAGCAATGTCATAATCACCGGGATCTGTTGAAGCGTTCCAGAGTTATCACCTCATAAAGGGACAGTGGTCAGAATTGTAAAAATTGGCCTGGTCATTAACGTGCAAACCACCCTTGGGGGTAAGGGGGTTAAAATGCAATAACGGGTGATCAAAAGATTGTATCTACACAAAAACTGTATCAATAAAAATAGCTCAGCACACAAAAAATAAGCCCTCACCCAGCCCCAGATCCCAAAAAATGGAGACGGTACAGGTCTCGGAAAATGGCACAATTTATTTATTTTTTTTAACAAACTTTGGATTTTTTTTTCACCATTTAAATAAAAAGAACCTATACATGTTTGGTATCTACGAACTCGTAATGACCTGCGGAATCATAATGGCAGTCAGTTTTAGCATTACAGTTGTGGAATTGCACTTTTTTTTTTTTGCAATTTCACCGCACTTGGAATTTTTTTCCCATTTTCCAGTACACGATATGGTGAAACCAATGGTGGTGTTCAAAAATACAATTAGTTCCTCAAAAAACAATCCCTCACACGGCCATATTGATGCAAAAATAAAAAAAGGTTATGGCTCTGGGAAGCAGGGGAGCAAACATAAAAATGGGCTGCGGCGTGAAGGGGTTAAATCCACATTAATTAGTTGGTGCTGTACATGTGAATAAGGTTAAATACATTTTACAGATGTAAAGTAAACAGACTGGTACAGAGGGGAACTCCATCCCACAGACTTAAAATCTTCAGGGTAATCAGGAAACACACAGTAGTTTGGGAGGTTGCACCACGACCTCATGCACCACCACCTCAGCACTATCACAGCTTCGGTGGTGGGGAGGTGACAACAGGGTTATTGCAGGCTGTAAACTTTCCTGAAGAGATACGTTTTCAGGTTGTTTCTGAAAGTTCCACATGTGGGAAACACAATCGAACGTGTTTGGGCACATAATTGAGACTGGGGGACGCTCGGGAAAAATCCTGAATCGGGATTGAGTGAGGATCATATATGAGTGATGTTAGTAGGGAGGCCACAGAGGAGGGTATTGCAGTAGTCAAGACCAGAGATAATGAGGGAATGCATTAACATTTTAGCAGATTCGGGTATGAGGAAAGGATGTTTTCTGAAATATTTTTGAGTTGGGGATGGAAGATGGTAAGGGTTCGGATGAGGGATCTGAAGGACAGGGCAGAGTTAAGGGATACACTGTGGCAGGCTGACTTAATTACGATAGATCGGGCAGGAGAGCTGAGTGAGTTGAAGGAAAGATTGTGAGTTTGCATTTGTCCACAATGAGTTTTAGAAAGCATGATGTGCAGAAGGATGATATGGCTGATAGACACTTGGGAAATATGGACAGAAGAAAGGTGACATCTGTGACAGAGAAGGAGATTTGAGTGTCATCAGGAGTCACGACAAAGAGAGAAGGCGGCGCCCGGAGGAGAGAGGGGGTTGATGGACGGCTGCGAGGCGGTTGAGTCAGGGGGAGAAAACATACCTCCCTGACTCAATAGATGTATGGCGGGAAATTTATAAAAGTCATTATTTCAGCATTCTTAGGGATAATAAACATAAGAGCCACCTTCACAGAATGCAGCCTTAGTGCTGCTGAAGGTGGCTCTTTTACTTTAATAGGCCCTGTGGGGTGACTGGTTCCCTTTAAAGATGGGTTGAAAAGATGGGTTTGGACTGGGATAAACATGATGGTAAGGTTGGTGAGGAGGTGGGATGGGATCTTGTCAAGGGCTTAAATGGTGTTGTGTGACTTGGAGAGAGAATTAGCAAGCTTTTGTTCAGTGATGGTGGGGAAAAAGGTTATGGGGAAGGGCATTTGTCTGTTATTTGAAGGGATTAGCTTTGATGTGGTCAATCTCGTTTTTCAGGTATGATGCAAAGAGGGAGGGCAGATGGGGCTATAGTGGATGATTAAGAAATTAGAACAACTGTTTGGGGTTATGGAACAGAGAAGATATGAGAGTTGTGAATCAGTGTTTAGCAGAGGTGAGGGCTGACTTAAATGTGAAAGTTGCGTGTTTAAATGTGGTAAAGTCTTCCTGTGAATGCGTTTGCTTTTAGCTCTGCTCTGTAACCCAGAATTCTCAACACAAATCTTTTTGTGAGGTTGGTGTGCCAGGGTTGTCTATTGATTTGTTGCCTCTTGCTATGTATGAGATGGGCAACTGAGTCAATAGCTGATGCTAGCGTGGCTGTGTTGTGGCGTAAAGATATGGTAGACAGTGGTAGAAGAGAATAGGCATGAAATATGTATGTTTTTTTTTTGTAATGCTTGTCCTCTACATCCGCTTCTTAATTTTTTTTTTTTTTAACCACTGGGTGCCTTCTCTCATGGGTAATAGTAATTTTCACTCTCTCTCTGGTTCCCTAGGTAGCCCAGCGATTCCATCCCTTTATATACTGCTATAAGTGGATTTTTACTTTTTTTGTCCAAGAAGGACATTCCACACATCCCATTCAAAACCTAATGAAGGGTAAATTGCTCAAAACGTTGCTATACTTCACAATGCAATGTGATACATGAGGGAAGAAAAATAAAAAGGATTTTAAAAAAAGTTCCTTTTTGTGGATTTTCTTGGTATACTATTCCTTTATACGCTATTAACTTTGATGAATTATGGATCAATGTGGTCTGCTCCATTGCAATACGCACCAAATATCTTCTTTGCCACATAACCTTTTGTCTAGTGGTAGAAGAGCTTCAGAGAGTGTGCAAATGTCTATGTGTGAGAGGTTTCTGTCGGGTGGGGGTGCTATTTGCTGGACTTGGAAAAAGCAGTTGAATGAGACAGGGATGTAAGTAAGTTTTTGTCAGGGGTATAGGTGTAGGGAACAGAGACGGGTGAAGATAAAGTCTAGGGTTTGTCTAGCTTTATGAGTGGTTGTGGAGAACCATTGTATAAGCAAGTGGCAGGAGTTTGAAGGATTTGGATTGGTGGGTGTCAGTGGGGATGTTGATATCTGCTATGCTGATGGTTGAAATGTCAGCAGAGACTAAGTGTAGAAAGCAGGTGGAGAAATGGTCGAGAAGCAGTGACAAGGCTCTGGGGTTGGAGAGAGAGTGGATACGGACAGTGTACACTGCAAAAGAAGGAAGGATAAGGGAGGGTTTAGGTGGGATTGGGTTGAATATGCAGTTACTACACAGGAGTAGGCCTACTTCTCCATCATGTATATTGCAGGGGCAAGGAATGTTGATTAACTCCTTAACCGCCGGAGCTTTTTTGGGTTTTGCGTATTCGTTTTTTGCTCCCCTCCTTCCCAGAGCCATAACTTTTTTATTTTTCCATTAATATGGCCATGTGAGGGCTTATTTTTTGCGGGACGAGTTGTGTGCACCATATTATGGGTGTCCGATCCGAGCATTCCTACATGAGCAGTTTCCTGGAAAGTGGATTGGTCATTGTGGGCCAGTTGAATGGCCACCAAAGTCTCCCGATCTGACCCCCTTAGACTTTTATCTTTGGGGTCATTTGAAGGCAATTGTCTATGCTGTGAAAATGACGAGATGTGCAGCATCTGAAACAACGGATACTGGAAGCCTGTGCTAGCATTTCTTCTGCGGTGTTGCTATCAGTGTGTCAAGAGTGGGAAAAGAGAGTTGCATTGACAGTCCAACACAATGGGCAGCACTTTGAACACATTTTATAAGTGCTCATAAACTTGTAAAAACTCATGAAAGAATAGTTACGTTAAAACCAAGCACACCATTGTTTTTCTTGTGAAATTCTCAATAAGTTTGATGTGTCACATGACCCTCTTCCCATTGGAAAAAATAAAGTTGAATGGCCAATTCAAAATGGCCGCCATGGTCACCACCCATCTTGAAAAGTTTTCCCCCTTCCATATACCAATGTGCCACAAACAGGAAGTTGATATCACCGACCATTCCCATTTTATTTAGGTGTATGCATATAAATGGCCCACCCTGTACTAAATAGTAAAGACACTTGACATAAAGGGTGTGAAACAGTAGTTATTAAAAGTGGCATTTTGGGTTGAATATGGAGAAACCACTTAGGGTATGTGCAGACGATCTGGAACCCTTATATTAGCCACGTTGAGTTATTTAAACTGCTGTTGTTTATTTTATTGTGTACAGCAGAAAGTTTGTAAATTTTACTAATGTTATTTTTCAACGGAGGTTGAATAATTTTCTTTGTATCGGTGCAAGAAGTAGAAGTATAATTTATTTTTATGCTTTGCTTATTTGCTTTGCACTTTACAGACATTATCATCACTGTCCCCAGAGGGGCTCACAATCTAAATTCCCTATCAGTATGTCTTTAGAATATAGGGGGGAAACCAGAGAACCTGGAGGAAACACGGAGAGAACATATAAACTCCTTGCTGATGTTGTCCTTGGTGGGATTGACCCCTGGACCCCAGCGCTGTAAGGCTGCAGTGCTAACCACTGAGCAAGTAATCACACTCTGTACACTTCCTCGCTCTTCAGTCCCATGTTCTTGAACTAAACTGACAATATGGGAGCCGCAGCTGTATAGAAAACAAAAAACCAACACATGAACATAATATAATAAATCGCGGTTTCCAGATTACTATTTAAAAGTAACTGGAGTCGATCCTGAAAGGATTATTGTTTTATTACAAAGCCTATAGACCGAAAAAAAAGCAGCTTGAAGAATGCTGCAGTATAGAGATAAATGCCGAGGATATCATCTGGTATATGATGAAAAAAAGCAGGAAACACAATTGGTGGTTTGAAGAGTAATGCGGCAGATGAACTGAAGGTTAAACTTTCCTATTTAATAAGAATGACTGACAATTCAGCTCCCAGATGCGATTTATTTTTTTACCCATATATTGTTTGTCTTTTGAAAGTTGAAAGCTTTTTACTGAAACTTTTAATAGTTCTTTTTTTCTTTACCTTGTAAAAGGGTTTTCCAGGTTCAGATAACAACAGTCCCCAATGGCTATTAATGAACAGTTTAAAAACGTTCTACCTTTATAGTTCCCGTCTTGTTTTTTATCATATAGACTATTACAACTGCAGATGCAAAAAAGTGTTTTGATCAGTTCCCCGAGCCCTACGTTCACCCTGGCGTTCTTAGCTCCTTTTTTTCTCTGTTGTAGGAACAGAAAGATGGAACTTGAGAGTAGAGATGAGCGAACATCATTGGCTCCCTCCTTATTCGGCAATCTATAGCGCTTACTGAAGAAGCAGCATCGGGAACCCAGATACCTGGAGCACACCGGCTGATCAGCTGTCCGGCACCGCTGCTGCTTGTGTCGCGGCTCTCCATGCATGTGTCATGATTGTGACACAGCCGCGACACATGCAGCTGCGGCTCAGAACAGCTGATCAGCCGGCACTCGCGCCATGTATCCGGGTTCCTGCTGCAGCTTCTCAGTAAGCGCTATAGATTGCCGAATAAGGAGGGAGCCCACGATGTTCGCTCATCTCTGCTTGAGAGCAAAGTGGCACCAGAAGGACCCCAATGACTAGTTACCCCTTAAGGATCAGCTATTTTCATTTTTGCTCTTCTCAGTTTTCCCCCTTCTTTCAAGAGCTACTTTTTTTATTTTCTGTTGACATAGACATTTGTAGGCTTGTTTTTTTGTGACATATGTTGAAGCTTTAAATGACGCCATTCTTTTTACCATATAATGTACTTTAAAAAGCTAGAGAAGATTTCTAAAAATTATTGATTCTATCATTCTTTAGGTCAGTATGATTACGGCAAACTTATTAATTTTATTTTTTACATTTTTTTACTTAAGAAAAGCTAGAACTCTGAAAAAAAAACAATTTTGGTTTGAGTCACCATTTTTGAGACCTTAACTTATATATATTTTTTTCTATCAATAAAGCTTTTGTTTTTTCTGACCTTTTTTATTTTTAATTGTAGCATTTTAGCTTTTGGGTAATATTTTGATGACTTTTTTTCATTGCACTTTTTTTTCGAAATGTGGCAAACAAAAAAAAATGCCAGTTCTGGTTTTTTGGATTGTATTTCGTTTCGATATGGAAGGAATGTTAATGCCTGGGAAACAGATTGTTGTCCATGTTTTCCCAGACTATGTTTATTACTTTTATAATTGATGTTTTCCTTTCTTTTAGAATGAAATAAATGAGATCCCGTTCTTTGATATCCAGCTGCCGTATGAAATTGCTCTACAGATCTTTCAGTACTTGGACAGGAGAGATCTTGGCAGATGTGCACAGGTATGTATGTTTCAGTGTATGCCTTTACCAGATTACTTTTTAATAAACAGTTTGACGATGGAACACCTCAGGGAGTAGGTCTTATATCTCCGTTCCACATCACTTGCGTAGATTTTTGGAGCTCCGATAGAAATAAATGGAGAGGAGTATACATATGATGCCACCTCTCCTTTCCCGATAACACACATAGGGCCTATGGTAGAGATACATTCGGATCGCAGCGATGAGAATATTTTGAGCTTTCTTGAGGTGCTGATGGACAGGTATGTTGTGCTTGGGTCAGTGAACCACTGCAATTTTCCTCTATTTTTAATTATTTTGAGATTTTGTTCTCTCATAATAGTGTCTTAGAAAATGCAAAATGTGAAGAAAAAAAGTTTTATGTACTTTTAGGTTTTTTACATTTATTTATCAAAGGTTTGAAAGAATGCAAATTTTCTATTCGCCACGACAGCACCCACTGAGAGAGGGGATCCGCCCCTGGGAACAGGAAACCTACATAGAGATAAAAGGGGCGGCCCCCCCTCGCTCCTCAGTTGGTTTCCTGTTCTTAGACGGGAACCCACAGAGAAGACTCTATGGAGTAACTATGAAGAGGAAAGCCCGCCTGGACTGCCGCCTGTACGACTCTGCTGAGCGGCAGGGGCTCCAGAGCGGGTAGACAGAGACGGGAATGATCCTGCGGGCCACCCCTCATCTGCTGATGCTGCTGCAATGCCTGGTTGTTATCAACGGTCTCCCTGCTGGGACACCGTTGTATGAGGCTACCGACCTTCCTCGTCCGGCCGGACCTGGGTCAGGTAATATACTCCGGGGGTATGTGGACGTCTCCCCGGTGGGTTTTTTCCCCTCCTGGTCCCTCCGGAGTGGAGGTATTGAATTACTGGTAGCTGCAGGTGCAGCACTTACCATGGCGTCTTCCAGCGTGCAGCAGAGACGCGGGCGCATGCGCAGTAGCATCGGCGTCCCGGAAGTGCTGGGTTGAACTTCCGGGATCGCGGGGGCAGCCTGGGCTCGACTACAGGCGCTATTGTGCCGGTAATTACTGCAAAGCATCTGCGGCTGGAGAAGCCAGGGCTAATCGCTAATCTCCCCTGATAATCAGGTACTGAAAAAAAAAAAAAAAAGGGGGAGTGTTTTCTCAGCTGTGGGCAAGCGGTGCTATATAAGGCAGTTCAGAACACTCCTGGTTGCGCAACATGTCGTCCCAGGAGGATATCGAGCGCCCACTGGAGGATTCAATCCTGCCTAGTGGTGATGCCCAAAAAGGCAGTGGACACTCAAAGAGGAGTGACTCCACTGAGAAATCGGGGAAAAAGTCAGGCCGCTCTGCACCGAAAGCTGATCGTACAACCCGGCAGACGGTATTTAACCTTACTCCTGGGTGAATGCGTAGCGGGCTTTATGCTAGTCCCGATGGCTGGGGGGCACACTTTCAGGATCAGGTAGCCCAGGGTCTCTGGTCTTATGCAGAGCTTGAGAATTCCTCTAATGTAAAAGAGTTGAAAGCTATATTTTATTCCCTGCTCCACTTTCTCCCTCAGCTGAGAGGCTCTCACACAAGGGTCTTCTCCGACAACACAACCGCAGTGGCCTATCTGAACCGTCAAGGAGGTACTCGGTCAGAAAATCTTATGGGAGTTGCTTCGGACATCATGGAGCTAGCCGAAGGTCACCTACTATCCTTGTCGGCGGTTCATATCAGAGGCATAGACAACCTTCGTGCAGACTTCCTCAGCCGCCACACTCTGCATCAGGGGGAATGGATGCTCAACAGGGAAGTGTTCAAGTTAATAACAGCCAAATGGGGTGTACCCCAGATAGACTTGTTCTCCACACGAGCAAACCGTCAGGTGAGGATGTTCGCCTCTCTATGCAGAGAGGACAATCCGGACATATTCGATGCCCTCCATATAACATGGGCATTCGACCTAGCCTATGCATTCCCTCCATGGAATCTACTGCCTGTGGTCATAAGAAAGATAAGGGAAGAAGGGGCAAGAGTTCTACTGATAGCCCCATTCTGGCCCAAGAGGCCATGGTTTTCGTGGCTCAGAGCGATGTCAATTTCAGACCCCTGGATTCTGCCTCAGACCAAGGACCTTCTATCTCAGGGGCCGTTCCTACATCCTCAAGTAAAAGGAATGAACTTGACTGTCTGGAATTTGAGAGGCAATTACTAGAGCTTAGAGGGTTCTCTAAGGGGTTAATAAATACCCTCATGAGGAGTAGAAAGCCTTCCACTACCAGAATTTATGTTAGGATTTGGAAGAAATTTCTTGAATTCCATACTGCACAACTCTCTTCGGAAGTTCCTATATTCTCAATATTAGAATTTCTACAGAAGGGTCTGGACTTGGGACTCTCGGTTAGCACATTAAAGGTCCAAATTTCGGCTCTAGGAGCTCTGTTTAATTCTGATGTTGCAGGCAATAGATGGATATCTAGGTTTATTTCCGCTTGCGAGAGATCAAAACCTATTAAGGTACCACAGATTCCTCAGTGGGATCTGACGTTAGTCCTGGATGCATTGACACAAAGCCCTTTTGAGCCTCTTCAGACAGCCTCTCTGAAGCATGTCTCATTAAAAACGATATTACTAGTGGCATTAGTATCTGCCAGAAGGGTGAGTGATCTCCATGCCTTATCAGTAGATCCTCCATTCCTATCAGTGACTTCTGACAGAATAGTTTTAAAAACAGATCCATGTTATCTCCCTAAAGTAGCCACTAGTTTTCATAGGTGTCAGGAAATCTTGTTACCTACCTTTTATGAGAACCACTCGACTCCAGAAGAAGCTAGGCTTCATACCCTAGACGTTAAAAGAGCTATTCTAACCTATATAGAAAGAACTAGGGACTGGAGGGAGAGTAGGGCTCTCTTTGTGTCTTTCCAGGGGAAAAACAAGGGATCCAGAGTCACAAAGTGCACACTGTCGCGCTGGATCCGGGATGCTATAATCTTGGCGTACAGATCTAAGGGAAGAGACCCTCCTCTGCATATCGGAGCACACTCCACTAGGGCCGTATCGACTTCCTGGGCAGAAAGAGCGAACGTGCCAATACACCTTATATGTAAGGCTGCAACTTGGTCTTCGCCTAATACCTTCTATAAGCACTATAGACTAGACCTATCTGCTGCTTCTGATCTAACCTTTGGGGTATCGGTTCTCGGCTCAGTTAACCCACCCAATCTATAATCTCTGTAAATCTCTCAGTGGGTGCTGTCGTGGCGAATAGAAAATACCGGATTACTCACCGGTAATGCTCTTTTATAGAGCCCACGACAGCACCCATTCGATTCCCTCCCTTTTCTTTATTTAGTTGCACGTGGTGTCTTGTAGGGAGATGTATATAATAGAGTAAGATGATATGAAGTTGTAAATATGTATATATAACTAAACCTGTTAAACTAAAAAACCTGGCGGCGGTTCCTCCTTATTCTCTGTAAAACAACTGAGGAGCGAGGGGGGGCCGCCCCTTTTATCTCTCTGTAGGTTTCCTGTTCCCAGGGGCGGATCCCCTCTCTCAGTGGGTGCTGTCGTGGGCTCTATAAAAGAGCATTACCGGTGAGTAATCCGGTATTTCTAAGTTGCATGCCTTACGTTTCTCCTCATAACTCAGGTCAGAACCTAGATGGAGAAATGGAATAAAAACTATTTCATTCAGAACTGTACTGGCTTCCACCTGATATGTCACAAGAATATCTTTGCTAATGTTTTACCCATGCGGACTCAAATGCAATATTTTGAAAAGTATTTCCAAAAAATCAATAAGTTTTCAAAAACTTCACATGCGCCTCCTGTGCTCCTAGCCACATCTGTACCATAATTCAAGTTGGAATCTCAAAGGGATCATATTCAAAAAGTAACTATATGAACAGTGTCAAATTGAAAATCTCAAATTCAGATCTGTTCAGCCTATGGTCTTGTGTTTTCCAAATAAAAAAAAAAAAAGAAAAGAAACTTGTTCTGATCTTAAACCAGGCAAATCATTAGAGGACTCTATATAGCGGATACAGTGAAAGGTTTTTACAGTAGTGATGGAGTGAGCCGAATTATGCTTTGCAAGAAAGATTGTGTCTCTATGAAAGTGAACGCTAAAAAAACTCCAGTCCGAAAGAGGCTGGTTCTTACCAATTTGAAAGAAACCTATACATTTTTTTTTTTAATTCAAGTTCTACCAAAATAGGATTTTCAAAAGGTGCTACCCTGCGACCGAAGAATTGTGCACTGGCTGGTGGTAGTGGTGCACACTCAGTACGTGTATGTACAGCACACAGAACACGAAGCTTAGGATTGAAGGAGGTAAGGTGAAAGATACTTAGATTGGTCCAAGCTTGGTTATTACAAACTATGTGACTGAAATAATTTGTCCAGAAAAGAGTTCCAATATCTGCAAA
This sequence comes from Ranitomeya variabilis, assembly GCF_051348905.1. Classification (NCBI taxonomy): domain Eukaryota; kingdom Metazoa; phylum Chordata; class Amphibia; order Anura; family Dendrobatidae; genus Ranitomeya; species Ranitomeya variabilis. Next base: position 209,622,180 of record NC_135232.1, on the reverse strand, counting down.
AATTGTCCTCCAGTAATCACTCTCCAAGAAGAAATCTGAAATCATTTTGATGAGGCTATGGTAGATAGTATAACTTATAAACTGTGAAGTGACAGATGGACTTTTGACGCTGTTTCGAAAAGTGCAGAAGACTTTGTAAAATGTTTTTGTGACCAGCTGATAGTCCTTAATGGGTTAGTCCGAAACCCAAAAGTACATTTCATAAATCTTAAATTACGGTACAAAAGTTATTAGTTTTTAAAGTCATGGGAAATATTCCCTGTCATTCACTCTGTACTGCAACTTCGGGTCCTGTTTATATTACCCACTTCCTATTAAGATTTGTTTGAGAACTTCCCTTGCTTTGTTTACCGCCATGAAACGAAGTGCTATTAGTGATGCTCGTTTCAGGGGCTGGTCCCTGCTCTGTCCTTGTGCAGTGTCTCCCCCATTACCCTGTGCGTCCGGTCTGTTGTCTATTAGCTGATTAGTAATAAGCTGGCAGCAGAGCGGTGTCACTATACGAAGCGTGCAGGAGGACTGGTGCCGCCTGGGGACGTCACTGGTCTGTGTCGGGAATAGTAACACCACTCTACTGCTGGCTTACTACTATTCATCTAAGCAGACCGGCCACTGTTCTCATTGCGAAGGGCATGGAGGAGACACTGCACAGGAGAGACACCGCAGGGACCAGCCCCTGACACTAGTGTCACTAATGACACTTCACTTCAGGAAGGCAAGCAAATCATGGGGAGTGTTGGAATGTCCAGGCCTCGCCTTACTCCCTGATGACACTTTTTATTTCATGGCGGAAAGGAGAGTGAGAGTAGTTTCAGTTTTCAGCCAACATGTGTCCATTTGTTTGAGTATCCCATCATGCACTGGGGATTCTCATACACATCTTCATAAGTGGGTAATATAAACAGAACCCTAAGTTGCAGTACCGTGTGAATGGTAGGGAATTTTAACATGACTTAAAGGGGTTGTGCGCTACTAGGATAACCCTTTCTCGATATATATGTTTGGCCCCGATTTTTAGAAAAAAAAAAGCTTATACTCCTTTCCCGTGCCAGAGCCGTTCCAGTGGTGTCAGCACTCACTGTCCAGGGGCTATCGTGCAGCTGCATGACACATGGTGGCCGGCACCCAATCACTGCTGGTGTCCCGGTCCCCTCCTTCATACAAACTGAACATGAATAGGAAGTTGGAGATCAGCTGCAGCCTTGGCTTCCTCTTCATATTGGATTATTTCAAGAGGATACCCCTATTAGCAACCTTGATGATCTTCCCGCCCTTCTTTTTGTTTTTTTCAGTAATTGAAATTCACCTTTTGGGTACTCTGACACCAAAGGAAACGGCCATTGTTGGTAAGAGATTGTGGACAAGATTACATTTCACCAAAGCTCAGTGTAAAAATGTACTATTAATATAGCTTGATGATTTAACTACTGCGCTATTCTTTTTTAAAATTAGAAAAAGGACACGTCTAGTGACATAATAATAATAATAATAATAATAAAGATTGTTAGATGTATATTTAAAAAGTTGTTGAAAGTATATATTTTAATTTACTATTAAACACATGATTAGGATGAGGCTGTATTTATAAAATCACGCTTAGAAATGTGATCCTACAGAGATCCCAACTTGATTCCCTGAACAAATGTAACCAAGAACACAAGTAACACATATGTATTTCTCGAAAAATGTATAACGTATAGTTTTCCCGAAATCGCCCATCAGACTTTTAGAATTTCACTCCTCAAAAACAAAATAGCAACAAAACAGTCTTGTGACATGTCAGAGTAAAGCCTGTACAATCCTTACAAAATGGTGCCTCTCCCGTCTCTGTATATTAATTTCAACCCGAGATATGATAAGAATGTAAATTCATATAAGCCCAAAATTCAAGCTTTTTCAAAACTTTAGAAAATTATTAAAAAAGAACTAATAATGATAAAAATGTAAAACTTTTTATTTTTTGTCTTTACTAAAGTAGCACTTAAAAAAAAAAAACAAAGAAAATAAATATCCTAAGATGTCAGAAAAAAACAGATTTGGATCATTTGAAATAGAATAATCCTTATTGGTATTATTTAAAACCTAATTTCCAATTTTTTTTTATAAAAACCTTGTTTGTTTTGCTATTGTGTCTCTGGTGTTGAGACCCTCCTTGCAATTGCTGCATCTATCCGATCCTAAATAGATGTGTCTGTGGATGTCAGTTACTATTTCCTGAATCTATCTAGGTTACCCTAGATAGATGGGGAACAATAGAACAATAAGGGGGGATATAAAGGGATAAAAAAAAATAGATGCATCAATGGTGATACCACCCCCTACTTGTCCACAAGTCATACACATATAGCCATCCTACTGAGAAAAAATATCAAGGAGTTGGCAGTGGTCAACGATCCCTTACCATAGAATACCAGAAAAGGTTATATTTTAATGGTTACTTCTCGCAACGCTTCCTGTGTATACATAGAGTAGTGAGGATTGATATTAATTTGAATATCATAATTTCATTATTGCTATCTATGGTATTTTGTGCTGCTAGCGGGTTGTAACTGTGCTGCATGGTGGTAATTGGTTGACCTTGCTGGGAATAATATGGGTGCTGCATGGTGGTAATTGGTTGACCTTGCTGGGAATAATATGGGTGCTGCATGGTGGTAATTGGTTGACCTTGCTGGGAATAATATGGGTGCTGCATGGTGGTAATTGGTTGACCCTGCTGGGAATAATACGGGTGCTGCATGGTGGTAATTGGTTGACCTTGCTGGGAATAATATGGGTGCTGCATGGTGGTAATTGGTTGACCCTGCTGGGAGTAATATGGGTGCTGCGTGGTGGTAATTTGTTGACCTTGCTGAGAGTAATACGGGTGCTGCGTGGTGGTAATTGGTTGACCTTGCTGGGAATAATATGGGTGCTGCATGGAGGTAATTGGTTGACCTTGCTGGGAATAATATGGGTGCTGCATGGTGGTAATTGGTTGACCTTGCTGGGAATAATATGGGTGCTGCATGGTGGTAATTGGTTGACCTTGCTGGGAATAATATGGGCGCTGCATGGAGGTAATTGGTTGACCTTGCTGGGAATAATATGGGTGCTGCATGGTGGTAATTGGTTGACCCTGCTGGGAATAATATGGGTGCTGCATGGTGGTAATTGGTTGACCTTGCTGGGAATAATATGGGTGCTGCATGGTGGTAATTGGTTGACCCTGCTGGGAATAATATGGGTGCTGCATGGTGGTAATTGGCTGACCTTGCTGGGAATAATATGGGTGCTGCATGGTGGTAATTGGTTGACCTTGCTGGGAATAATATGGGTGCTGCATGGTGGTAATTGGTTGACCTTGCTGGGAATAATATGGGTGCTACATGGTGGTAATTGGTTGACCCTGCTGGGAATAATACGGGTGCTGCATGGTGGTAATTGGTTGACCTTGCTGGGAATAATATGGGTGCTGCATGGTGGTAATTGGTTGACCTTGCTGGGAATAATATGGGTGCTGCATGGTGGTAATTGGTTGACCTTGCTGGGAATAATATGGGCGCTGCATGGAGGTAATTGGTTGACCTTGCTGGGAATAATATGGGTGCTGCATGGTGGTAATTGGTTGACCCTGCTGGGAATAATATGGGTGCTGCATGGTGGTAATTGGTTGACCTTGCTGGGAATAATATGGGTGCTGCATGGTGGTAATTGGTTGACCCTGCTGGGAATAATATGGGTGCTGCATGGTGGTAATTGGCTGACCTTGCTGGGAATAATATGGGTGCTGCATGGTGGTAATTGGTTGACCTTGCTGGGAATAATATGGGTGCTGCATGGTGGTAATTGGTTGACCTTGCTGGGAATAATATGGGTGCTGCATGGGGGTAATTGGTTGACCTTGCTGGGAATAATATGGGTGCTGCATGGTGGTAATTGGTTGACCTTGCTGGGAATAATATGGGTGCTGCATGGTGGTAATTGGTTGACCCTGCTGGGAATAATATGGGTGCTGCATGGTGGTAATTGGTTGACCTTGCTGGGAATAATATGGGTGCTGCATGGTGGTAATTGGTTGACCCTGCTGGGAGTAATATGGGTGCTGCATGGTGGTAATTGGTTGACCCTGCTGGGAGTAATATGGGTGCTGCGTGGTGGTAAGTGGAATATTCAGTCTATAATCACATATAGAGATATAGTATAAAATCATCTCTGGTATTCTAGAATACTGTAAGATAAGATGTTAATCACTTCGGTGTGCCCTACTGGTCACCTGTACATTCAGTCTGCGCTCCCTGCTCACAACAGAATACCGTATTCAGTATTTGATCTCTTTTGGTCAATATTACATTTAATTGTGTTCCCCGCTGGTCAGTGGTGCATTCAGTCTATATGCAACATGCAGAGAGATGAAGTAAAACATTTTCAGTATTTTGCATAATTGCACCAATTACTCCTCAATCAGATGTGTTGTAGCGGTCAGGAGGTGTTATCATAGCAGTCTGGGTAAGAGGGAGAAGAAAAGGAAAATAATGGTGTCTAATGCTGGTCCCATTTCCATTCTATTTGGAAAATATCGCAGTTTTGGCGAAAATTTGGAAAACAAATTGCAATTTTCAAACTTTCAATCTTTATATCCTCAAACCAGTTACTGTATTTTTCGGACTATAAGGCACATCGGACTATATGACGCACCCAGGTTTTAGAGGTGTAAAATAGGGAAAAAAATATTTGAAGCAAAAAATGTGGTAAAATATTTAATAACATGAATAGCATTCTATTATATATAATAACACCACATATAATAGTATGTTGGAAGCCACAGGTAGAAGATGGTGCTGCAGGACCATTGTGGTGTCTGTAAAGTACTATATGAAGATGCTGGATGGTGAGTATAAGAATGGGGGCACAGGGCTTATATTTAAAGCACCACTCCAGCACTGAAAAATAACACTGGAGTGCTGCTTCAAGATCCCATGGGAGAACTATAATTCCCAGCGTGTCCTGCAGATCCTATGTCATGCTGGGAGTTATAGTTCACCACAGGAGAGGCTGAGTGCTTCTTTTATGTGTTGTAATTACTAAACGTTTAGTTAATTCTTACGTGTACAAGCTGTGCTCACATCAGTGCAGGTCCTGCAGCCAGCCACGCTGGTAAACCGAAAGTATCTCTCTCTACAGCTTACAGGACCTGTGATGAGGTAATGAAGTGCTGAAGCATCAGATGACCGCAGAGAGCCCTCCCTCTTATTACCTCACCACAGGTCCTGTAAGAGGAAGCTGCATTGTTTCTAGTGTGGTGTCTGCAGGACCTGTGGTGACATAATGAAGAGGGAGGGCTCTGTGCTGTCATGTGATGCTCCAGCCCGCTCTCTTCATTACCTTATCACAGGTCCTATAATAACAGGATCAGCCCAGCCCGCGCTCTGCTGTTAGGTATGCGACTGCAGCGATATCTCCTGTTGCACCCTGCTCCTGCCACACAATCTCCCCAGCCGTTGTAGGAATCCAGCGCTGGGGAAACCTTGTGGGTCCGCTGTTTAAGTGAAGGAATATTCATTTGCTGCTCCCTGCCCACAGCTCGGCGCTGACAGGTGGGCGGGGAAGCTTCGAATGAATATTCCTTCACTGTAAGCAACAGGACCACGTGGTTTCCCCAGCACCGGATTCCTGCAGCGGCGACATTTTCCTGCCTCCTGTGAGTGTGATCCCACTCTGCCGCTGCCCCCTCCCCCACATGTTACATTTGGACCATAAGACGCACCCCACACTTTCCTCCCAAATTTGAAGGAAAAAAGTGCGTCTTATGGTCCGCCAAAAAGGTAAATTGGCTGAAATAGATGGCGGGCACCATGTCACATTTGCAGGGCCCCTAAGGTGCCTAAAAAAAATAGGAAAATACCTTGCTGTAGCCAGGTGTCGGCTGGCTGATCTCAGCGGGTGCAATGTGAATGCGTCCGATATTTGTGTTCATGAAGATGAGGCGTAGGGCCGGGGATGGATCACGAAGGTCGGAGGATGGGGCAGGAGGAACCGGGGGATGGCGGAGGTACCGGGGGGTGGTTGGTGACATAATTTCTCTCTTCTCTGAAATGTACATCATGTCAGAAGAGAGATAAATGATTTTAGTAGCGCGCATGCCTTTTTAAAAACTTTTTCTTTACGTGAGCGCCGTTATTCTCGGCTACCTCCGGTAGCTGAAACTCTGGAGATTTTTGGACTCTTGGGGGAGCTATACTCTTATTACCGATCACCGTTTTGATGAGGGAGTAAGGCCCCTTAACGGCCGCCGTTTTAATGCGTATCAGGGGTCGTTGAGGGGTTGAGTATGGGCTGCTACTCGTAGCCCAGTGTTCTGTGAGATTCTGCTGTTATTGTAACAGTTATTTGTTCTATTTAATGGATGGTTATTATAAACTAGTAGACTGAATAAACAAAATAATCCAAATACCCACAATCTGTAACTTTTTTCCGTGTGCTTGTAATATATTTGGATTGATACAATTTTTCTTTTACGCTGTCTTGTTTTAGAATAATTGCTAATCACTGTGCTGCTTTTCATACCCAAATAATAAGCAGCAACACGAGAAACCTGCACAAAAACCTTGTTTCCCTCTCTCTGTTTGTCTTCTTTTTTATATATTTTTATCAGCCGCTGAAAGCGCTTCTGTTCAGCTGAATGCCCCGCTGCTTTTTGAGTGTTTACTACAAGAGATTTCAGATGAAGGGGCCTTGGGAGCTCAGAAAGACCGGGCCAGTTTCAAGGAATTGGCATCCTAAACTGTACTAGTGGCCTTGGAGGGGACCTGCTTGCTTAGTTAGCTATCTCGCCAAATTTCTCTCTCGAAAAACAGTAGAGCAAAGAGATGGCAGGGATCCTTTTCAGGCTTAATCACACTTCATTCCTCACACCCAACAAACTTGCATCCTTTTCCATTTACGAGGCTTTTCTTCTCTTCCTCCCGGGTGGTTATCTGTGGCAGCATTTTGCGAAGCAGTCTAGTATGTATCAGTGTGAAGTAATCGGCTTTAGTGTATATGTTAAGGGTTAACACGCAGAGACAGGTATGACAGTTTCCTCAAGGCAAAATAAACCTACTGAGATGGGAGCATCCTGACTTGCTGTAATGTAATGACAATGTTCCTCCGCCATCTGTCTATACATAATGACTGCAAATGTTTGGAATAATTGTTTTTCTTCTGATGCATTAACTTTACCTCCTTGGCGGGTTCACTTTTCTGAAGGGCAGCAGAGTTTATTACAGATATGAAACTTTTGAAACAACACTTCACCAAAGGAACTATATTTCACATTGAGGTTGTGTTTGTTTTAACAAATCCCCTTCATTTCTACGTTTTTTTTTTTTGGAGGAATAGGCTTTCTGTAACATGGGTAATAAAATGACCAAGAATGGCCCCATATTTTCCCCAGATTGTTGGGGGAACGTCATTTTCCCGTCAAATAGATAGTCCTCACCGGCACTACTGAGACCATATAACAGCTTCTTACTATGTTTTCATGGTCTTACGGTCATATGTGTAAATTGTAGCCGTGCTCAGTAAACATCATTGATCATCAATCCGTTATGTGAAGAATGGACGCCATTCCTTTTTTTAGTGCGCTTTATTCCAAGTTGCATACAGGGAATGCCGGACTGACGACACTCCGCAGGCCAACGCCATTTTGTGTAAACACACACTTTCGCAAGGCCCCCTCTTCCTGCTCTAAAATCTTCCGCTATGCATTTCTTTTATCTGCATTGAGTGGTAATCAACATCCTAAACCACCTGATTTAAGTTAAGTGCTGCTCTCATTTTGGAACTGTTTTTCGGTTTTCTCTTTGCCCCTCCGTGCCAAAGTTATACCCCTCAGTAATAATAGTACAAATTTTACCTTCAACCAACTGGGCGTACACCACAGAACTTCTCTGAGGGCTTTTTCTTATTTTCTAACACTGGCTAGTTAGGCTGTGCCTACAGAGAAGTTCTGTTGTAAATGCCTACTTGGTTGAAGGTAAAATTGGCATCTTTATCACTGAGGAGCATAACTTTGGAACACAAGGACAAGAGATAAAAACTGTTCCAAAATCCTTGAAGCCGCACCAATAAGAAGAGATCCTCAGTTTTAAACCAAAAAAAAAAAATTCAGTGATGGGTCCTCTTTACGATAGAAAATTAAAGACTTCTATCGTTACTTTTAGGGAACTCTCAAGGATAAATTTGGAAAAGAAGAAGTGGAGCAATTGCCTAAAACCATATTCAGGGTTCTCCTTCCTCAAAATAACTAGCATCCCTTCAGTGCTATAAGCAACCATTCCATTTTTTCTTTGCACCATACAGTTAGGTCCATATATATTTGGACAGAGACAACATTTTTCTAATTTTGGTTATAGACATAACCACAATGAATTTTAAACAAAACAATTCAGATGCAGTTGAGGTTCAGACTTTCAGCTTTCATTTGAGGGTATCCACATTAAAATTGGATGAAGGGTTTAGGAGTTTCAGCTCCTTAACATGTGCAACCCTGTTTTTAAAGGGACCAGAAGTAATTGGACAATTGACTCCAAGGCTATTTCATGGACAGGTGTGGGCAATCCCTTCGTTATGTCATTCTCAATTAAGCAGATAAAAGGCCTGGAGTTGATCTGAGGTATGGTGCTTGCATTTGGAAGGTTTTGCTGTGAAGTAAACATGCTGTCAAAGGAGCTCTCCATGCAGGTGAAACAAGCCATCCTTAAGCTGCGAAAACAGAAAAAACCTATCAGAGAACTTGCTACAATATTATGAGTGGCAAAATCTACAGTTTGGTACATCCTGAGAAAGAAAGAAAGCACTGGTGAACTCATCAATGCAAAAAGACCTGGGTGCCCACAGAAGACAATCGTGGTGGATGATCGCAGAATAATCTCCATGGTGAAAAGAAACCCCTTCACAACAGCCAACCAAGTGAACAACACTCTCCAGGAGGTAGGGGTATCAATATCCAAATCTACCATAAAGAGAAGACTGCATGAAAGTAAATACAGAGGGTTCACTGCACTGTGCAAGCCGCTCATAAGCATCAAGAATAGAAAGGCTAGACTGGACTTTGCTAAAAAACATCTAAAAAAGCCAGCACAGTTCTGGAAGAACATTCTTTGGACAGATGAAACCAAGATCAACCTCTACCAGAATGATGGAAAGAGAAAAGTATGGCAAAGGCGTGGTACAGCTCATGATCCAAAGCATACCCCATCATCTGTAAAACACGGCGGAGGCAGTGCGATGGCTTGGGCATGCATGGCTGCCAGTGGCACTGGGTCACTAGTGTTTATTGATGATGTGACACAGGACAGATGCAGCCGAATGAATTCTGAGGTATTCAGAGCCATACTGTATGCTCAGATCCAGCCAAATGCAGCCAAACTGATTGGTCGTCGTTTCATACTACAGATGGACAATGACCCAAAACATAAAGCCAAAGCAACCCAGGAGTTTATTAAATCAAAGAAGTGGAATATTCTTGAATGGCCAAGTCAGTCACCTGATCTCAACCCAATTGAGCATGCATTTCACTTGTTAAAGACTAAACTTCAGACAGAAAGGCCCACAAACAAACACCAACTGAAAACCACCGCAGTGAAGGCCTGGCAGAGCATCAAAAAGGAGGAAACACAGCGTCTGGTGATGTCCATGAGTTCAAGACTTCAGGCAGTCATTGCCAAGAAAGGGTTTTCAACCAAGTGCTAAAAATGAACATTTTATTTAAAATTATTGAATCTGTCCAATTACTTTTGGTCCCTTTAAAAACAGGGTGGCACATGTTAAGGATCTGAAACTCCTAAACCCTTCATCCAATTTTAATGTGGATACCCTCAAATGAAAGCTGAAAGTCTGAACTTCAACTGCATCTGAATTGTTTTGTTCAAAATTCATTGTGGTAATGTCTATAACCAAAATTAGAAAAATGTTGTCTCTGTCCAAATATATTTGGACCTAACTGTAACCCACTGTGTGATGCCCCTTGTCCTGCCTGAAGGGTGGTACATGACTTCTGTCTTGGGCCATGTTATACACTCTCAGGCCTTGCATTAACCATTACTACAGTCTATCTAATTTTTTTTTTAAAGGTTGTTGTCGTGGACCAACATATTGATCATTATCAGATCAGATTGGTCGGGGTCCAGCACTCCCACCAATCAACTTTTTTTTTCTGCTTCTGCACTAGCCACATTACTGGTTCCCCCATGGGTAATAATAGGCAAGTGTAGTCTTAGAAATGGCATCACTCACTGGTCAGCCTATCTATAGAACCGAACTAGCAATTCATAGAAAAAAAAGAAAGAATAGTGAAAATATGAATCTAATATTTGCATTATTATGGCTTTTTGTTATCTTTTAGTTACAGTTATGTTTCTCGTTGTGGTTGTTCTAGGCATAGCCATTCTCTTTGTGATTCCCCCTCCTTCATTTCTTCTTAGTTTATTGTAGAAATATACAAGAGAAAGTGCTTGAGGCATGGAGGATGCTGGCAGGCGGACAAGATCGGGAGCTACAGGGACCTAAAGTACAGCGTGCTGATAAGGATTGGCTGACCGCGGTTTGCGGGCTAGACATAGCCTAGTTTTATTAGGAATGTGGCCACTTCCAGCTCATAAAAAGTTCACAAACCAAGACTTTACGCATAACATCAGTAATATTGCTATTAATATGCTCCTGGTGCTTTTTTAATCCAGATTGGTTTATATTTCTTTTATGAAAAAAATCTTTTATATTAAAAATACACAAAGGCTTATTTACAGGATATTAGATTTGTGGGGGATGAAATCACTGTTGTTCCTCGTGAAGCCTTACATGAACCTCCAAGAGTCTCAGGAAGCTGATAAATCTGACAGGATGCCAGTGGCTCTTTATGCTCTTCACGTGAAATCTCAGCGGTGCCATGAACTAAAATGCTGAGGAGGGTTTTATTAGCGACTTCATACAGCTGAGCCTGGCTCCGCACGGCCCTTACTGGGTAGCTCCCTGCCAATTCTCCTGCATTAAGTTATAACCAACATGCATCAGGGTTTTGCTGGTTAACTCTCCTTCTCCAGCTTCTCGGAAAGATTAGGTAATGGTTACAATGCCCATTCCCTCTGGGACTTTATTGCCTTGATTGAAAATCCATAATATGTAAACAGCAAAAAAAAAAAGATTTTCTTATTCCTCTGTGTCTCTTCTGCTTTAAATCATGGGTTGTCTTCATTCATATGGTACAGGACAGCATCCATTCCCAGGAGGCACATTCCCCTGTCCAGCAGAAATGACCACTCCTGGTAAGAAACCTTCAGAACGGATTGTGCCATTGTGAATTTCCAACCAAAGATGGAAGGTTTTGGGCTGGAAAATCAATGCTCCATGATTAATCCCTATACACCCGATTTTTTTCCATTTGAAGACTGTAGTGCAATTGAAAATACATTACAATTCATGTACTTTGTTTTATGGCAATTTTGCATCAATGATGTTACGTTGTTTTTTGTTAACCCCAGAAAAACAGTATATGCTAGGTCAGAACCGAGCAAACTGTGGCCTGCAGTCCGCATTCGGCGCCAACTGTCTGTCCCGTGGGCCGGGACAGCTTAAGGACTGGATTAATTAATTTTATATTTTGATAGATCAGACTTTTATAGATGTGATGATACCACATATGTTTTTCTTAATGTAAGAAAAGTGGGGTGATTTGAATTTTTTTCATATTTTTCTTTTCTTTTTATTGTGTTTTGTAGCTCCCTTAGAAGACTTTAACCTTTCATCATCTGATCACTAATACACAGCAGTACTACAAAGTACATTTTAATCAGTAGATCTTGAAATTAACGTTAAAACATTTCCCTGGCTGTTTAAAAATATATTTTATCTCACAGCCCAGCAGGGGATTACAGCGGATTCTTTCTATCTGTGTACTCCCTTTGGGTTCCTGCCCAGGAGCTGTGGTATGATCAGACCATGTTCCTGCACGGTCAGACACAGCCAGTACACAGCACACAGCAGGGGCACATTTACAAGATTATCTCAGCACAGGAACATTTTATTTAAACACCTCTAATTGTGGAAGTTATTATTCCAAGATCTGTTAACTAACACCTTCACAATCTTTGACGTATGATGAACGGCATAAATAAAAAAGTCAGTTCTTGAATTGCTGGTTTTTGTTCATTGCTTCCCAAAAAATGGAATAGAAAGCGTTCAAAAAATGTGCCCGAAAATGGTACCAATAAAAACATCAACTGGTCCTGCAAAAAACAAAAGCTCACTTGGCTGAGATGTAGAAAAATTGTAGCTCTGAAAATATGGCGATGCAAAAACTTTATTTTGAAGAATACGGCTTTTTTTAGTGTGTGACCGCAGCAAAACGTAACAAAGCTATATAAATCTAGTATAGATGTACAGTAGTTCAATGCAGTATGTGCTGAACATTTTTTTCATAAGAATTTGGAAAAGATATGAAATGCCCTATAAATGTTCTATTCCTGATCCAAGAATCTCCACTTTTAGTTGAGATGAATCTGGGCTGCTCTTTATGTTCATGATCAGTGGTGAGCCAGTGCTGTGAAGTCGGTGACGGGACTCTGGGATATTGAGGAGTCAGAGATTTGGCTTACCGACTCCACAGCCCTGACCCAAAACAGTAGTTTTGCACCACATATGGGGTATCGGTGTATTCAGGAGGAACTGCACAACAAATTGTACTATCCATTTTCTCCTGTTAGCCTTTTGAAAATGCAAAATTTGGGGCGAAAATAATATTTTATTGGGGAAAAAGTAAAATGTTATTTTTTTTCCACATTGCTTTAATACCAGTGAACCCCCTAAAGGGTTAATAAACTTCTTGAATGTGGTTTTGAGCACTTTGAGGATGTAATTTTTTTAAATGGTATCTCCTTTGGGTATTTTCTGTCACATAGCCCATTAAAGTGATTTCAAATGGATGTGGTACCTTAAAAAAAAATTAAAAAAAAATGTAGTTTTGTAAATTTTATTGGAAAAATGAGCAATTGCTGATAAAATTGTAACCCTTCTAACTTCCTACAAAAATTTGTTTTAACAAATGATGCTGATGGGATCTAGACATGTGGTAAATGTTTTTTATTCACTATTTTGTGTGATATAACTATCTAGTTTAAGCACATAGAAATTAAAAGTTTAAAAATTGTTACATTTTCCAATTTTGTAAAATGTTTGATATTTTCAGAAACTCAAATCATATTGACCAAACTTTACCACTAACATGAAGTACAAAGTGTCATGAAAACACATTCTTCTGTGTCTTAAAATTCCCAATTCTGGAACAATTTCTCCTGATGCAGAGGAACTGACCCTTGGGTATACATTTTTACAGGGGTTGGGGGAGGTGGCTGTCCCATTTTAGTAGACTGTGGCGTGGGTTTTTGATAGGTATAGGTCCTAAGGCTACCTTGCCTTTCCTTCTTGATGATTAGGTCTAGAAATGTGATCTTGTTCATATTATGGTCGAGAAACCTCGGCCTTATTTAATTGATATTTAGGTTTTCTACAAATTACTGATAATCAGCCTCTGGGCCAGACCAAAGAATTAGGATGGAATCTATACAGTGGAGGAAATAAGTATTTGATCCCTTGCTGATTTTGTAAGTTTGCCCACTGACAAAGACATGAACAGTCTATTATAATTTTAAGGGTAGGTTAAATTTAACATTGAGAGATAGAATATCAAAAATAAAATCCAAAAAATCACATTGTATAAATTATATAAATGTATTTGCATTTTGCAATATTTGCGTATTTGTTATACTTTTATCTATTTTATGTTTTTCATTCCTGGAGAGCCTATCGCCATTCCACCTGGATCTACTCCAGCTACTTTTGCTTTGAACACCTGGTGCTAAAGAAGGTTTGCTAGCCAGTGGTGGAGTCGTCGCTGTCCAGCAAGGGATTAGTCTCGATGGAACCTGTGGTTCTGCTCAGCCAGGGTAATGGGTGTGTTGCTGTCCTGCAGCCTAGCCAGTGTAATTATCTCTCTGCTGTTGTCTATGGGATGGTACCAAACTCTATATGTTTTCGCAGATTTCCACTTCAGTTGCCAGATATTGTGCCTGGTTGTTCACTGCACTTTAATACAGGAAAGATATATGTCTTGGTACCGTGTTAGCCAGTGGATAGAAAAATATTCAGAATTAAGAGTCCTCAGTGGTTGATACCTTTTAATGACTAACTGAAAAGATGGTAACAAATTGCAAGCTTTCAAGACTACTTAGGTCTCTTCATCAGGCATAGACTAAAGCAAATTCTGAAGAATCACATATTTATGCACAACATAGTATAGAGAAAAAAAAAAAAACCATGGATAAGACAGGTGACATGAAGCAGAATTACCATGAGTGATAAACAGTTATGTCCATAAATATAAGACCAGTTCTTAGATAAGGAGTGTTTTATTGTCCTCTGATTGGGGTCTGGTTCTATTGTGATGACCCCACATGGTCTTAGTTAATGTAAAAAGACATAAATCCATGCGACACATTCATTTCGGCACCAAGAGTGTCAAAGGTCGTCATCAGCTTATATTCCCAGACTCTTCTGTCTCTTTGAGATTTGAAGTTATCTTTTTATACAAGTAATTTCATGTCCATAATGTTATGATTGGGGAGACAAAAATGTATTGCCACAGGTATATCCATTCTTTTTTTCTCTTATTGTATGGCGATGAGAGTTCATTCCTGTTCTCAGTTTCTGCCCTGTCTCCCCCACATACAGACCCCCAGTTGGACATTTAGTACAAATAATTAAGTACACCACATTAGATGTGACGTAGCTGAAAAGACCGGGGATCTTGTAGTCCTGCTGTGAATTGGGAATCTTTATCTTGTCCGTGGTCATTATAAATGGACAAGTTTTACATTTTTTCTGATTGCAAGGAAAGGTACCTGCAGCTGTTGGAGAGGACATGGAGCTTCTGACAATGATACTTCTTAGATTTGGGGGCTGCCTAAAACACAGTAGTGGGGGGGGGGGGGTGTGTCTGGAAAAATGGATTGTAAGCGGGCATCTTTTTGTAGTAAAGGTTGTAATTTCCGTGCAGCTCCCCTTATCACCTCCAGATTTGGATTCTAGGTGACCACTAGAGGCACCCAGTTGTTACCATCTTTTCAGTTAGCCATTAAAAGGTATCAAACACTGCACTTTAGGGTTTGATAGTTTGTGGATTCCTGTAATTGACCTGTACCCTGGCCTTGTTTTTTTCTGTTGTTGCTCCTGTTGCGACCTGGGGTTATTTGACAGCACTTTGATTTATTATCTGGCATCTGACCTTGGCTTTTGATCTTGTCTTTGTTCTGTCACTGCTGTTTCCTGACTATCTAGACTTCTTTCGCCTATGGGTTGTTCCTCCAGCCAGCAGCCCCTCTGTGGAAGGAATCCAGTAGACCTCATTGTAAGAGCAGATGTGTCCAGGGGTTTCTTACAGTATTTGATACACATTAGCTGTCTTTTAGTGTCTGTATAGAATTGATTGAGGATTTACGCAAGAATGCCTTTCTGATGGCAACTATTATAAGTCACCAGAGTCTGAAGGCCAAATCTGACATCTATTATCTACAGATTGTGCGCTGCTAAATCTTTTAATCTCTTTATGTCTCATGGATTAGAAAGAAGGTTGAACACTCTTTGGAAGAAGATCCGTTCTAAAACTTGAATTATTCATCATTGCTATTTGATCAAAATAAGCCAAGTATTTTTTTTGTTCCATGCCTCATCCTTTTCATTCTCTACAGGTAAGCAAAGCTTGGAAGGTTCTTGCTGAAGACGAAATGTTGTGGTACCGTGTGTGCCAACGGGAAGGACACCTGACTGACAGACAGGTTACAGCATGCTCGTCTTGGAAGGGAGCTCTGAAAGAAAGACGCACTCGGGAGAGCATGCTGAGGACGAACTGGAAGGTACCTCGCCCCTCTCTGTGTGCACCATTCTGTAACAACATTACACGCTCAAAACAAATCTCTTGCTGAGCTGAATTGCTAACCCTGCTGATATCACCGGAGTAAATAACTACTTTGTTGTTATCTACAATTTCATTCACTCCGTACAGATTGTTTTAACACTTAAAGGACATATTTCCAAATTTACGGAAAGTGCATATGGGTGTAAATGAATGCTTCAAGATTGGTACGAAAGGCATAAGTGCCATTAAATATTTAGCTTTTTCAGACCGTAGTATGAACTTGCAATCTCCTGCTGTAAGATATAATGAAAGGATATACCCAGGCTTGAATGTTAAGGCTATAGGCAGGCTCATTATGGCTATCGGTGGGATCAGCAGACAGTCTCATGTGTATGGAGGGGCCTCCCAACTCTTACCGACAAATGATGTTGGGACAAAGAATGATCCTGTATGTCAGATTTGTAATAGTCAATCGTTTCGTTCTTTGGCAGATAAGCAAGAGGAGTCTGGCAGCGGCTGTCATTCACCAGAGCTGAACATTCCTGTGTATGGGAGGCTTAGGAGTGATAGATGTAGGCTAAATGATTGTTTATGGGGGCTTTATATGTCAGCAGTATATCAATGGCTTTACTGAGATTGATTACTCTGATGACACGCTCGGACTTGCCCACAGGGGAAACTGTGAATTTCCTGGTAGGACCCCCATATGAGCAGTGCTTAGCACAATACGCTAGACTCACTATGTAAAGGCAAAGTAAGCATCTCATCATTCATTTAACAAATCCAGTTTATTGTTATATCAATTTGTGAACCTTAACTTTAACCCAACCGCAACTTTAGCCCAACCCTAACCGAAAAATGGAAATAAATACATTTTATAAGGGGGTGATAAAGGGGAGTTTGATTTACTATTTTTTTTATTTTGATCACTGTGATGAATCGACTTTCATCAGTGAACAGCACTGAGGCCCACTGGTCATTTGTCCAGCGCCCTGGCCCATGCAAGTCGATGACACCTGTACCTAGTGGTGTGGTCAGGTATCCATGCAGGCCGTCTAGCACGCACACCACGCTGATGTAGATGGTTTCTAATGGACTGACGTAACACTTGAGTGTCTCTCTCCTTCTGTAAATACGCCTGGAGTTGTGCGGCATTTATCATCAGGTTCCGAAGGCATTGGTCACAATGAAGCAGTCATCAGCGTGGGATGTGGCCAAAGAATGTCCACTTCTCTGCCTTTCTGTAACTCTTCCAGTCTCTCTTGTATCTATTGCAACCTGCTAATTATACTCTAAGCTCAGTGGCCACTCCCTTCTGAGAACATCCTGCTTAAAGCCTCGCAATGGCGAGTTACTGTTGATCAATTGTTGGGTGTCGTCTTGGCCTCATGATGTCAAAATGTGAACAGCATGATGTGGAAGACTGTGTAAATACCAGTACTAATTGAACCCCGAAATTTATTGGGTGATTCACGGATCAAACACCTGTTGTGAATTTTGCCATTAAGCTCCTTGTTAGAGAACAGCCAGTTGTGCAAAAAGTACTGAAACCATCACCAGTTGGACATGTGTACTCAAAAGTTTTGAGACGGTCACATTAAGTTCACCTGAAAAGTTAGAGCGTATTTTAGGTAAATCCTGATATTTCACCCGAAAGCCAAATATCCTTAGCTTTTTGAGTGTAGTGTATGTGTATACCCATACACAATAGGATAACTTTTGTTGTTGCTTATAACAGAAAACCAGGTAACCGATAAACCAATGTCTCTTTTGTTGAGATCTTTGTTTTTCGTTTTTTCTTAGACCCAATAGCTACAGGTCTTTGGTGAAGGGAAACAATGGGTATTACTGTCCCGGTGTGGCCAAAGATAAGACCCTAAACGCAATCTGTACCTGCACTTTACAACACCAGTGATGTGTCACAATCGTCTCTGCTCCTTTCCTTGTGTCTATGGGTGAAGGGATTGTGTTACCATGATTGTAGATGCAGGTTCTGGAGCCTCCCTTCTGGGGTTGCTGCCCTTACTTAGAACCATCCTCTGTTCCTCACTTGTTATCATTGGTCTTTTGGAGAAGCGGTGGTGTTTGGCTCTCCTTCACCTCTCTTCAATCTGTTTAGTGAGGTACATGTAAAAAGTTTAAGTTAATTTTAAGCATCTAGGTCTTTGCCACATAGCAAGCTTGTGTCTAAAGACCAAGGTTTAACAACTGTGGTAGACGATGCCAGCAGAAACAACTGGATTTTCGTCCTCCGATACACATCCAGTTGAAGTGTATTGTTGCGAACAGACCCGGTCCCATTGGGTACATCTGCGACTATATACGATGCCGGCCAATCAGAGGCCAGCAGCTGACATTGGTGTGCACATGACAGTGCGCACGACAGTGACGTCATAAGCTCATGTTGCACGCCAAAGTCAGCTGTTGGCTTCATAACCGGTCACACGCAGTACAGGAGCGAAGTGAAGGGGAGTATAATATTTATTTATAAATTATTTTTTTTTATAAGTGACCTTACTACTATATACACTGCTCCAAAAAATAAAGTGAACACTTAAACCCTTTCCGACATTGGGCATAATAGTATGCACACGCTGGAATCCCTCATCTTTTCCGGCACATATCAGCTGTTTTGAACAGCTGACATGTGCCTCTAACAGCCACAGGTGGAATTGTGATCCACTCGCCGCTGTTAACTAGTTAAATGCTGCTGTCAATCTCTGACAGCAGCATTTAAAACGTGCTTTATGGAAACGCACCGGAAATCCCGCCTATCGGTGACCCTGTCCCGTGATTGTGGGTCACCGATGGGTTGGCATGGCCACCAGAGGTCTCCAGCAGATCTCTATGGTTGTCAAACCCGGATTGCTATGAGCACCGACCACCGATATGATCATCGCCTGTATGTAGCAGAGCCGATCAAAGTATTGCCGCGTCTAGTCTCCGACGGAGACTATTACAGCATGCAAAAAGTTTAAAAAAAAATGTTTTTAAAAATAAAAAATGTAAAAGTTCAAATCACCCCCTTTCACCCCATTCAAAATAAAATAGTAGAAGAAAAAAAATCAAATATACACATATTTTGTATCGCCGCATTCAGAATAGCCCGATCTATCAATATAAAAAAGAATTAACCTGATCACTAAACGGCAAAACAAATAAAAGATAAAAAATCTCAGAATTACGATTTTTTTTGGTTACCACTACATTTCAATAAAATGCAATAACGGGCGATCAAAAGATCGTATCTATGCCAAAATTGTATCAATAAAAACATCAGCTCGGCGCGCGAAAAATAAGCCCTCACCAGCCAAATACCACGAAAAATGGAGATGCTACAGGTCCCTTAAAAAGGTGCTTTTTTTTCACCACTTCAGTAAAAAATAACTTAGTCAAGAATGATAGTCAATTATCAAGACAACCCCTATAAAGGAGTTGTTCTGCATGGGCTGACCACAGACCATTTTTGTGTTCTCATCCATTTTGGCTGTTGTTTTGGTTACTTTTGCATTTTGTCATTGCTTTCACCTCTAGAGGTACTGCACAGTAGCGTTAGGCGGTGTCTGCAACCCACAGAAGTTGCTCAGGTAGTGCAACTCATCCAGGATGGCACATCAATGCAAGCTGTGGCAAGAAGGCTAGCACTGTCTGTCAGCACATTATTCAGTAGTAACAAATCACCGTACACTCTTATTGGACATTTCCAGAGAGTTTATTACACATCTAGTGCATGCAGCAATAGCACAAAAACATTTTTGGAAATGGTGCAAGAAAAAATTAGAAAGCGACATCAATATAACGTTTTGACCCTTACAGGGTCTTATTCATATAGTTGCTGTAAAAAGAAGAGCATAAGAATCAAATTCCATAAATAATTAATAATTAACAAACCAGAGTGGTGCAAAAAATAATTTAAAAATAAAAAAGCATTCAAAATTTGGAAGGAGGACATGAGCATATCGTAATCAATGATACCAGGGACAAAAGAAAAACAGAAAAGTCATAGGACGTGCAGACAAAACCAACACAGTTATATTGAAATTATGAAGGGGGCCAAAAGAAAGGCCAACACATATGTAGATGTAGGTAGGAGCACAGAGGTGCTTTCTGGGATTGGAGCACATGTATAGAAGGGGGTCTGATAGTCAGTAATAGAGCCAGGTCAAACGTTTTTATAGGCACATAGTGCAAAGAGCAGAACAGTAAAAGCAATTGATGTCAATATACATATAAATACATTCCAGAGGCAGTTTGCATTACATGAAAACAAGTGAGAGTAGGTTCAAATGTTGAAGAGGAGAAATTTTATAATGCAAGGGGTAGCTGTGATCATGGAAACAAAGGTAGTCTGTGAATGTAGCAGTGCTAGACAGGTTAGGGTGTGCAGAAATGAGGTCGTGAGTATCCTGTTTAAAAGCCATGGATGTGGCGGTGTGGAGACCGGTATAGTGCAGGGCTCTGCATAAAGGTTACCTTGCTGGGTGTGGGTATCCGGCACTCCCGCGCCTTGGTTGCGTGCTGCATTCTGATATGAGCTGAGTATGTGGGCTGTAAATAGTTTGCTGCTGGAGCCGCCGGACTGGAAGTGCGTGGCTAGACATGCCCCCAGTGCTGACATCATCGGGTGATGATGTGGTCCGGAATCTCTATGTACGTTGTGTATTCTGCTTGTGCTCTGGTGGTATTTGGCTGGGAGCAGAGTGTATGTGTGACAGAAGTCCCATATTTGTGTACAGAGAGGCTACAAGTAACACGCTAAATATAGGGGGGAAGCCCATGTGGAAAATGGTATAGGATAGCACAATGTCCAGAGCATGGAGCAGATTTCAGGAGACAGGCCAGTACACCATGAGACATGAAGGGGACCGGAGGATGGCAAAAACTCAGCTACCTCCTCTTTATTCAGTCGCCATGACAGCACCACGAGAGAGGGGATCCGCCCTTCAGGGACAGGAAACCTACAGACCTAAAAGGGCGGCACCTCTCTCCCTCGTCAGTTGGTTTCCTGTCCCTGACAAGGGGAACCTCTTCAAACAGCCCTTATGAAGAAGGTCGAAGAAATGAAGATATCCCAGTCCTGGCAGGCCGATTCAGGTAGCGGGGGTCCCCTACCTCGGTCTGTCCAGAACGCCGGTAGCACCACACGGCAGGGGAACTTCTGGTGTCGGTGTCAGTAGAGAGGGGCAGCTTTTTTCAAATTGCTTGCCCCTTAAGTGGTCCGTCGCCGGCAGGTACCTGGTAAGTATATGGGGTCCTCTGCTGTGGCTGCGCCGGGGGTCCTCCCGGGGTCTGTCCATGATCTGGCGGTGAGGTTTTGTCGTCGGCTGGCCGGCGCTGGCTTCCTCGGCCGCGTGTCGGCTCGCTCGCCGCGGTCGTGGCCAGAAGGGGCGTGTCCGGGTGACGCGGCTGGTGGCGCGGCCTGATGGCGGGGCATGCGCAGTGTGACCGCGCCAGCCGATGACATCACTATCGCGTCCGAACCTGATCCAGGTATTCAGCGAGTATGCGGTGGAAGCGCATTTCCGGATGGACCGTTGTGGGGGGGGGGGGGAGCGGGCGTGGTCCTGGGGGGGGGGGACTTCCAACCTTTAAACATGGTACTGGGCAGATCACCTGGGAGCCTGCTGACCCCTATCCGGGGGCGGTACCTTTGGGGGCATATTTAATGAGGAGTCTGACTGCTGAGTGCTTCTGATTCATCGTGATGATCGAGTCGCTGGAGCTGGAAGCACCACTGCCTGACCAGCAGCAGCAACAGATTCAGCCTATTGAGGAGCCTCAAATTTTGTTCCAGCGTCGATCTAGTGGTAGCAGTCGCGCTGGTGGACACAAGAATACCCAAAAGTCAAGACAGAGCAAGTCCTCAGGCCGTAAAGCATAGCCGGCTAAGAAGGACTCCCCACGAATTACGGTACCGTTTACTGAACATTGGGTAAGTGATCTACGTGAATGTTCACTTAGTGATTTCCTGTTCCTCCTTATATTCCCTCTCTCCTTGTTAGGGGAAAAAAATGTTCCGCCAAAGCCAAGCATAGGGAGTGTGCCGAATGTGGGGAACCACTCCCAGATGGCCATGAAAGGAAGCTATGTAAACACTGCATACAACTCTTAATTGAGGATGAAGCCCCTGACCTTACTTACACTCTAAGGGATATGATTAGATAGGAAGTTAAAGGTTCTATTAGATCCATGTCCCAGAAAACGGATGTCAAGAGAAGCAAACATGCTTGGTCTCCAGTTTCGGATTTGGGTTCGGACTTAGTAACATAGTAACATAGTTAGTAAGGCCGAAAAAAGACATTTGTCCATCCAGTTCAGCCTATATTCCATCATAATAAATCCCCAGATCTACGTCCTTCTACAGAACCTAATAATTGTATGATACAATATTTTTCTGCTCCAGGAAGACATCCAGGCCTCTCTTGAACCCCTCGACTGAGTTCGCCATCACCACCTCCTCAGGCAAGCAATTCCAGATTCTCACTGCCCTAACAGTAAAGAATCCTCTTCTATGTTGGTGGAAAAACCTTCTCTCCTCCAGACGCAAAGAATGCCCCCTTGTGCCCGTCACCTTCCTTGGTATAAACAGATCCTCAGCGAGATATTTGTATTGTCCCCTTATATACTTATACATGGTTATTAGATCGCCCCTCAGTCGTCTTTTTTCTAGACTAAATAATCCTAATTTCGCTAATCTATCTGGGTATTGTAGTTCTCCCATCCCCTTTATTAATTTTGTTGCCCTCCTTTGTACTCTCTCTAGTTCCATTATATCCTTCCTGAGCACCGGTGGACTTGGGTGAACTGAGCTCTGATTCCTTTCCGTCATCCTCTTCTTCCATAGAGGCCGAATCCGGTCACTCCTGTTTACCACTAGACAGAGTTAACCATCTGGTTAAAGCGATGAACAACACAATGGGGATTGAGGAGACCCACTCAGAATGTTCTATGCAGGAAATTATGTTTAAAGGCCTAGATCGAAAATCCCGAAGGGTTTTTCCGGTGGTGGATAAGATAAATACGTTGATTACAAAGGAGTGGAAAAAACCTGAAAGGAAAGGTTCGCTTCCACCGGTATTTAAGAGGAGATATCCATTTGAGGAGGAAGCCTCGTCCTCATGGGACAAGGCTCCGAAACTGGACGCAGCAGTGGCCAAAACGTGTAAAAGGACCTCCCTTCCGTTTGAAGGGCTAGGAAATCTAAAAGATCCACTAGATAGGAAGGTTGACGTTTTTCTGAAAGGGGCTTGGGAAACCTCAGCAGGATCCTTAAGGCCAGCGATTGCAGCAACTTGCACAGCATGATCACTGATGGTGTGGCTTGACCGCTTAGAGGATCAACTAAAAAATAAGGCTCCCAGGAATGAGATACTTTTGTCCCTACCTATAATTCAGGAGGCAGCAGCTTTTCTATCAGACGCGTCGGCAGATTCTGTCAAACTAGCCGCAAGATCTTCAGCCCTTTCTAATACAGCTGGTAGAGCTCTATGGATTAAATGTTGGCCATGAGATTTACAAGCCAGATCAAAGCTGTGTAGCATTCCATGTGAAGGGGCACATTTATTTGGTCCAGTTCTTGATGAACTATTGGAAAAGGCGGGCGATTAATAAAAAACGGTTGCCTTACCTAGGAAGACCCTTTTATAGACCGGATTATAATAAAGGATGGTTTAGCCGCAGAAGGTCGAATAGAGAAAGACCCAGATATGATAATAATAGAAGGAAAGGAGGATATATGTTTAATACCTCTCGGGACTATAAAAAATCTCAATGACTGCCGGACCAGGGAGGGGGTAGGCTTTTAGCCTTCTATCCTGCCTGGTTACAAATTTCCAACAGTCCATGGATTCTCAGCGTTATTGAAACTGGCGTAAAGTTTGAGTTCCAACGGGTCCCTCATGATAAATTTACTTTAACCCCCATCCGTTCTTCTTCTGCAGAACAATTGGCACTAGAGTCGGAGGTTCAGGAACTTCAGAAAAAAGGGATTCTGATTAAAGTGCCCGCTTTACAAAGAGGTAAAGGGTTCTACTCCCCTCTCTTTCTGGTAAAAAAAAAACCTGACGGATCTTTTCGTACCATTATTAATTTGAAAGGCCTGAATAAATTTTTGCTGGTCCCGTCTTTTAAAATGGAGTCTGTAAAGACGGCAATAGAACTCCTCTTTAACAATTGCTTCATGGTTGTCCTAGGTCTGAAAGACGCCTATTTTCACGTCCCGATACACATAGAGCACCAACAATTCCTTAGGGTGGCGGTTTCAGTAGACGGCTCAGTACAGCACTTACAATATCGTGCACTACCCTTTGGAGTCATGGTTGCACCCTGGGTTTTTACTAACATCATGGTAGAGGTTATGGCACACCTTCACGAACAGGACATATTAATAGTTCCCTACCTAGATGACCTATTGATTGTAGGACATTCAGAATCACATTGCAAAAATCAATTGGAGAAGGTGACATCCGTGTTACACAAATTAGGGTGGATTATTAATTTGAAAAAATCCCGTTTACAGCCTTTAAAAGTTCAGGAATTTCTGGGTCTTACCATAGACTCCAGTCGGCAGGAGTGTCGTCTGCCGGATTCAAAAGTAGATAGTATCCAGCGGTTAGCAATCAGACTGATTAATAATCCATTAGTCTCTGTAAGAGGGGCGATGTCACTATTGGGTTCACTCACATCGTGCATTCCGGCTGTTCTCTGGGCTCAATATCATACCAGAACACTACAGTGGGACATTTTACAGAATTCCCGTCGCTTGAAAGCTCATCTCGATAGCAAATTCTCATTGTCCGTTGAATCAATTCAATCGCTACATTGGTGGACACACGTACCAAATTTACGTAGGGAGGTTCCCTGGACAAATTATATAACTCGGATAATAAATACAGATGCTAGCCCCACGGGATGGGGAGCACACTTGGAAAGTAGTTGGGTACAGGGACTATGATCTCGGTCCGAACAGAGTTTGTCATCCAATTTGAAGGAGTTATTAGCGGTAGAACGCGCTTTAAGTAGTTTTCTTCTACCCCTACAGGGTCGGCACGTCAGACTTTTCTCCGACAACCAGGTAACCGTAGCATACATTAACCACCAAGGAGGTACTCGGTCTGGTTCATTAATGGAGGTCGCGGATCATATTTTTCAGATGGCCGAAAATCATCTACTATCACTCACGGCTCTTCACATAAAAGGAAAGTGCAATATCATGGCCGACTGACTATCTGAGCTGCAACCAACCAACTAAGAGAAGAGCGTCTACCGCATACGGATTGTCTCTGGGGTTTAAGGAGCAGAATTGATGCAGTTTTCTGTTTTGTCGGTTGGCAAACAGATCTATGTCTGGACATCCCCACAACTGTATGATCTGGTTGAAGATGGATGAATTTAGTTGGTTGGTTGCTTCTCTGACTGACTGCCGGCCGGAAAGTAAGAGCAGAGCACAGCGGTGACGTCACCGCTGTGATCTGCTTTCACTTTACGGCGGCACTCAGTCAGAGCGGGAAGCAGACTGCAAGGGACCTGACGGACACCGGAATGTGAGTATGTACTGTTTGGATTTTTTTACTTTTACGATGGTAACCAGGGTAAACATCGGGTTACTAAGCGCGGCCCTGCTCTTAGTAACCCGATGTTTACTCTGGTTACCTGGGGCCTTCGGCATCGTTGGTCGCTGGAGAACTGTCTGTGTGACAGCTCCCCAGCGACCACACAACGACTTTCCAACGATCACGGCCAGGTCGTATCGCTGGTCGTGATTGTTGGAAAGTTGCAGAGTGTGACAGTACCCTTACCCAACTAACCATGAAGAGTATACAGGTGCTACTCACAAAATTAAATTAACATTTTCATGATATTCTATTTCAGTTCTTCAATACAAAAAGTGAAACTCCTATATTATATAGTCATTACAAACAGAGTGAACTATTTCAAGTGTTTATTTCTGTTAATGATGATGATTATGGCTTACAACCAATGAAAATCCAAAAGTCATTATCTCTGTAATTTAGAATACTTTATAACACCAGCTTGAAAAATTTTTTTAAAATCCGAAATGTTGGCCTACTGAAATGTATATTCAATAAATGCACTCAATACTTGGTCAGTGCTCCTTATGCGTTAATTACTGCATCAATGTGGCGTGGCATGGAGGCCGTCAGCCTGTGGCACTGCTGAGGTGTTATGGAAGCCCACTTGTTTTGATAGCATCCTTCTGCTCCTCTGTAATGTTGGGTCTGGTGTCTCTCATGTGCCATAATGACCATGCTCCATAGATTATATATGGGGTTAAGGTCAGGCGAGTTTGCTGGCCAATCAAGCACAGTGATACTGTTGTTTTTAAACCAGGTATTGGTATTTTTGGCAGTGTGGACAGGTGCCATGTCCTACTAGAAAATGAAATTTCCATCTCCAAAAAGCTTGTCAGCAGAGGGAAGCATGAAGTGCTCTAACATTTCCTGGTAGACTGCTGCTCTGATTTTGGTCTTGATAAAACACCTACACCAGCAGATGACATGGCTCCCAAAACAATCACTGTTTGTGGAAACTTCATACTAGACCTCAAGCAGCTTGGATTTTGTTTCTCTCCACTCTTCCTCCAGATTCTAGGACCTTGATTTCCAAATGAAAAACAACATCTTGGACCACTGTGCAACAGTCCAGATCTTTTCCTGCTTGGCCCAGAAAAGACACTTCTGGCATTGTCTATTGGTCATGAGTGACTTGACACAAGGAATGCGACACTTTTGTAGCCCATGTCCTAGATACATCTGTGTGTGGTGGCTCTTGAAGCAATGACTCCAGCAGCAGTCCACTCCTCGTGAATCTCCCCCAAAATTTTGAATGGCCTTTTCTTAACAATCATTTCATGGCTGCGTTTATCCCGGTTGCTTGAGCACCTTTTTCTACCACACTTTTTCCTTCCATCCAACTTTCCATTAATATGCTTAAGTACAGAACTCTGTGAACAGCCAGCTTCTTTAGCAATGACCTTTTGTGGCTTGCCCTCCTTGTGGAGTATGTCAATGACTGCCTTCTGGACATCTGTCAAGTCAGTAGTCTTCCTCATGATTGTTGAGCCTCCTGAAACAGACTAAGGGACCTTTTTAAATGCTTAGGAAGCATTTGCAGTTTTTTTTTGGGGGGGGGGTAATTCTAATTTACTGAGATAATGACTTTTGGGTTTTCATTGGCTGTAAGCCATAATCATCAACATTAACAGAAATAAGCACTTGAAATGGATGACTCCGTAATGACTCAATATTATGTATGAGTTTCACTTTTTGTATTGAAGAACTGAAATAAATTAAATTTTTTAAGATATTCTAATTTTGTGAGAATCACCTGTTTATTAAAACTAACTTATACACCCATAAGTACTGACTGTTGTGAACATGTTTATATTATTGAAAATGATTAATTCTGTTTGGTAAATGCTTCTACCATGCATTTCTGACTCATTCCAGCTTCACAGATAAGGAACCTGGCACAGATGGAAACCAGACCACATTTCCCACTAATGACATTACCTGGAGCTACAATTCTGTATAGAGTTTTATGTCCATAGGGATGCAATGCAGCTCATGGGGATATACAATTTAAGGTAAGAGAAAGGGTTTAGCTGAGATTAAACTCCCAGTTTCAGTAAGAAGACTGGTCTCATGATCAATCTTGGCCCGCTATATAGCAGGAGGCTCTCCCGAATATGGAGAATAACTATAATAAATATCTTTTCACTCATCCCGAATTTAGGGAAATCGTTGATTCTCACAAGATCCGTCCAGATAAACGATTCACAGGGCAGAAGCCCATAAAGTCAAAATATTCCTTATCCTCCTCAGAGGGCGCCTCTATTAAAAACCCAACCGATCGTCAGATCGACAATATGGCGCGTTCAGCCTTTGAAGCCTCAGCAGCCGCTACCTGGGTGGCTAAGGCTATGACCCACTGGGCTGAGGTCTTGTCTTCAGCGGTGCTGGATACCAATCTTCCCCCCGGGATAGCTACTCAGATAGCCAGAGTTGGAGATATTGTAGTGACAGTGTCCCTGGATGCCGCTAACTGCGCTTCTCAAGCAGCAGCAAATGCCATCACCATCCAGAGGTCCTTATGGCTCAGGGACTGGCATGCAGATTCTGCTCCAAAAAGTCATTGACTTCTCTACCATATCAGAGCGGTCGCCTTTTTTGGCGAAAAGCTCAACCAATTGATTTCCGACGCCACTGGAGGGAAGAGTAAATTTCTTCCACAACCACAGGCTTCGTTACAACTCAAACTGGTCCTCTTCCACATCTCCCGGTTCCGGCCGGACACAACGTGGAGACTGGTTCCCAGGCCTCTTATAAACCTTCCCCTTGATGGAGAGGCAGGTCTAGGCAGTTGGGATCCAGAGGCTCCAGAACGAGCAGACCTTCCATACAATGACTCCCTGTGGTATCCGGAGGACACCCTCAAAGTAGGCGGCCGCCTGCTTTCCTTCAGTGCCGCGTGGTTCTCGGTCGCTCACGACGAGTGGGTCCGCGACCTAGTGTCCTCCGGATACAAGATAGACTTCTTATCTCGTCCTCCCAGGGCAAAAGCTTCAGAGTTCTTCCAAGCTTTAAGTTCTCTGAGAAAAGATGGAATTATTATTCCGGTCCCTCAAAGCGAACGGTATCAAGGTTTTTATTCAAACCTCTTCATGGTTCCAAAGGACGACGGTATAGTACGGCCCATACTGGACCTAAAACTGCTAAACATGTTTGTCAGGGTGCGACGTTTCTGGATGGAATCGCTTCGTTCTGTCATCGCCCCATGGGAAAAGGCGAGTTCCTGGTGTCTATAGACATCCAGGACTCGTACCTCCACATTCCTATTTTACCTTCTCCAACATGTTTCTTCGCTTTGCAGTTCAGGAACAACACTTCCAATTCATTGCTCTGCCCTTCGGCCTCGCCATCGCCCCCAGGGTATTCACAAAGGTCATGGCGGCTGCCGTGGCCATACTCCACACCCGAGAGGTGGTGGTGCTACCGTATCTAGACGATATCCTCATCAAAGGCCCCTTTTTCCGCGCCTGCAAGGAGGCTGTGAACATCACAATAGATTCTCTTTCTCGCCTGGTTTGGAAGATAAACTTCAAAAAAATCTTCCCCAGTACCGGCTCAGCAAACTTCCTTTCTAGGAATGATACCGGACTCGTCCCAGTGGTTGGTGCTTCTTCTCCCGAAAAAGATCTGTCTTACAGCGGGAAGCTCTCTCAACCTCCGCGGGTGTGTCAGCACGCATAGTGGACTTTGAATTTCTTAAAATCACATCCACTATGCTGTAACATCTGGACGCTACGGATGTTCGCAACGTCCAACCCGCCACGTTGACTGACCGTGGGAACATACCCTTAAACTGATACACTATTTAACTCTTTCAGTGAACACCGTAACCTAAATAACACCACAATAACCAGTGATTTTTCATCATACCAACCAAAAAAAACACAATAAAGACGAATGTAAATAAAAATGTTTATAACTGAAAACTTAGTCTTGTCCTGCAATAAAACCAACTGCCATAAAGATCTATCAGTGGCAAAATAAAAAGCTATTGTTCTCCGAATACAGCAATGCAAAAGCAATTATTTTTTTCTACAAAATTTTTTATGGTGTAAAAGCTGCAAAACATAAAAAACTATATAAATGTGCTATCACTGTAGTCGTAGTGACCCCAAAAATGAAGCCATCTTATCACTTTTACCATATGGTGAATAGCATAAAAAACAAAAAAAAACAATTACTGATTTGCGGTTTTTTGATTATTCTGCCTCCCAAAAATCAGAAAACAATGTTATGTAACTGAAAATGGTACGAATAAATACTTCAACTCATCCAGCAAACAAGACAGCACACAAGCCTGTGTTCAGAAATATAGAAAAACTAAATCTCTCAAAATACGGCGATGCAAAAACTTTTCTTTGTTAAAAAAAAAAAAAGGTGTTCTTTAGTGGATAATAGATATAGAACAACTATATAGATCTGGTATCTCTGTAATCGCGCTGACCTGAAGAAAAAAGCCGGCTTATCACGTATACCTCATGGAGAATGGCATAAAAAATAAATCAAAACCAATTTTTCACCTGCTGTTGATTAGTCTATTCTGCCTCTCAAAATTGCAGTAAGGCTCATCTCACATTTATCCTGTGATGTACGCTGAGTTCTTACACTGATAGAAGATTCCCTATAATGAGACAGATGGAGACACTTCGGGCTGTGTCTGGCCTATGATCTGTCAGGGCCTGTTTTTTAATTGTGCATAAAAGTATGTCCCACCACAGTTTTTTTGCACTTCTGAAAAGGACACCGCTAAACAGAGGCCAGACAGAGTTCAGAGTAACTCTGCTGCCTCATAGTGAATGGGTCCTTCCCGGGTTTTGTCTGAATCACATTATTTGGAGATTGTAGTGCAGCGGGGTTGGTGCGGTGTGATAGATAGGCAGGGACCACTAGTTAGTTCACAGCAAACGTGTTTAATGTACAAACAACTCACAGCATGAACAGCACACGGTATTCTCCGGATCGCAGTCGAGGTGTCACAACAGTCCGTATACAAGACCGGTTGCCAAGGGATACTGCATCACCGTATCACGCTGTGGGGTGCCAGGCGTTTGCTGTTCTTAAAGGGACTCTGTCACCTGAATTTGGAGGGAACAATTTTCAGCCATAGGGGCGGGGTTTTCGGGTGTTTGATTCACCCTTTCCTTACCCGCTGGCTGCATGCTGGCTGCAATATTGGATTGAAGTTCATTCTCTGTCCTCCATAGTACACGCCTGCGTAAGGCAAGATTACCTTGTGCAGGCATGTACTACGGAGGACAGAGAATAAACTGCAATCCAATATTGCAGCCAGCATGCAGCCAGCGGATAAGGAAAGGGTGAATCAAACATCCGAAAACCCCACCCCTATGGCAGAAAATTGTTCCCTCCAAATTCAGGTGAGAGTCCCTTTAACTCTTTTACCTCACACAAGCTGGATGTTGCAGAGCCACCTTCTCTGCCACTTGCAAACAAACACTGACACACCCAACCCTTTGTTGTAGGGTTTTTAAGTGAAACCTGTGGCTACGAGCCACTTGTAATTTCTGGCCGGGAGGGGGCGGACCACCGCTCTACCATCCCGACTATTTTTTAGCAAGCCAGGAAGAATGGTCTGTTATCTTTATGTTGGCTTTTAAATTTAAGTGTTGATTTCTGGATGGTGAAGAAAGCAGACTTTTGTTTGTGTAAGCCTGGAATATTGACTTGTAAGCTGATGTTTGATATAACATAGTGTGCTCTTATCCTTGATGACTAGTGTAGTTTACTGATATGATAATTATACATTGTCTAGCCCATATAGTTTGTTGATTTTTAAAACGGGGAAAATCTATGCAAATAGATTACGTAATCAAACAAGGTGACTTGGTCGTCATCATTCTTCCCCTTATCTGTGAGGAATGAAGAACACTTGTTTAAACATAAAAATACGTGATATGCCTCTGTATACTCTGAGACAGACAGAGAGAGATGAGACAGCCAGAGATCCTGACAAGACATCCAAACATCCTGGGGATCCTACAGGACTGCTGCCAATTCATTATGGCTCCATCACGAGGGACACGAATCTATCATTCTACAGAAAACAACCTAGTGGACCTCGGCCAATATAAAGAGAGCAATGGTGATGAGATCAAGTAGTATTACTTGATTATTTAATCTGTTTGCATAGTTTTTCCCTGTCTGCTTTCGAAGTCAACAAACTGACTCCAGAATGCAATGCATAATTCGCATATCAGCAAACCTCATTAGTCATCAAAGCAAAGCACACACTATGTTATATGAAATATCAGCTTACAAGTCACTGTTACAGGCTTACGCAAGCAAAAGTATAGATAACAGCATATTCTTCTTAGTGTGCTAAAAATAGTCATCTGGGTAATTAAGATATAATCCGGTTTCTTCACAATGAGCATTGTAAGTTTTAAAGAAATATTGGGGCCAATGACAATCTTTAAATGAATTCAAGAAGTCTTTAGCCCTATTCTCTCCTGTCTTATTTAATTTTAGGACAGAGGAGCCCCTATAGGGTCTGGGTCTTCCACCAGGAAAAAAAATATAAAACAGAAGATGTGCTACTTGTAATGCTAAGTTACCTTAGACACCTGAGAAACAGGAAGGGATTATCATTTCCCGTACTTGAATGATCTCCTTTTAGTGTCAGACTCGGCGCAACAACTCGACCATCATCTCTAAAGAACTATCTTCACTTTGAGAAAGATGGGTTGGTTTGTCAATTGGGAGAAGTCCAATTTAGAGCCAGGGGCACAAAGGGTTTTTATGGTGGTTCTCCTGGATTCTTACCTCAGGATCTCCTTTCTGCCCCCTGTAAAACAGGAAGAAGTCAAGAACAAGGTTCAGTCCATCCAGGGGAAAAAAACAGGTGTCATTCAGACTTGCATTGAGCGTTTTGGAATTAATGATATCCTGTTTTCCAAGTGTAAGGTGGGGTCAAGCCCACTCAAGGATGCTTCAAAGAGCGATATTGCCCACCTGGGACAGGCGACTAATAGGGCTGGACAAGAAAATAGTCATATCTGCAGAAGTAAAGAAGTCGTTGACATGGTGGACCTCTCTAAAACATATCCAGAGAGGTGTGCATTGGATCCTTTCCCCTTACGACCGGGTCAGAACCAACGCAAATCAGCAAGGTTGGGGTTCCGAGGTAGGTCAGTACCTGCAGGGAACATGGTCTCCAGAAGTCAGTGCCAGGCCCTCAAACTACAGAGAACTGCGGGCTGTGTGGTAGATGCTCTAGAGTTGCCTAGACAATCTCAGGGGCCAACATGTAAAAATCTTATCAGACAATGTCACAACGGTCTCCTTTATTCGTCATCAGTGGGGCCCGAAGTGTCATCTTCTGCAAGCTCTAGCTCTACAAATTTTCCTTTGGGCAGAGGGAACTGTCCTTTCCAAACAGGCGGTTCATCTGAAAGGCTCACAGAACAGAGTAGCAGACTTTCTCAGAAGAGAAACGGTATGGTCCTCAGAATAGGAACTAAACACAGCTGTGTTTCAACCCAAAGTTGGGGTGTCCCTCAAGTAGACCTGTTTGCATCACGGAAAAACTCACGGGTGACAAGGTTCTTTTCCCTTAACCTGGAAGAAAATCTGGATGGGGTGCTTGCCTTGTCTCAGAATTGGGAAAAGGATTGGTTATATGCCTTCCTGCCTTTTCTGTTGCTCCCAAGAGTCTTGAGAAAGGTTCAGGAAGATTGAGCTATCGTAATACTGATCGCCCCCTTCTGGCCGAAAAGGATCTGGTTCCTTCTTTTAAGTCAGATGGCTTCAGAAGATCCACTTTCCAATCAATCCAGTGAGAGATGACATCTCTCTCTCTCTCAAGATCCCCTCCTATATCACAATATAGAGCTACATCTAACAGCTTGTTTCCTGAGAGGCAGATCCTAATGTCTCAGGGTCTGGTGGATTGGGTGGCTGTGATGATGCAGGCGAGCAGGAAACCGGTGACTTCAGCTATTTCTACAAAATCGGGGAAAAAATTCTTACAATACGGGGAAACCATCATTGACATCTCCTGCCTGGACATTCCTAGGATCCTGAATTTCTTACAACTAGGGTTCTAGAAAGGTCTGAGGGCCAAGTAAGCTTAGCGTCCTGATTTCATCACGGAGCATCTTTTTTGACAATCTGTTGGCAAAACATCCCTGGGTCACTAGATTTTCTAAAGCAATTCGCAGATTGAAACCCATAATTAGGAAATCAGTATCCCTGTGGGATTAAACCTAGTACTGAATGCTGTATGTAAGTCTCCTTATGAACCTCAAGAGGACATTAATATTCTGAAGAAAGGTTTCTTGGTGGCCATCACTTCGGCGTTAAAAGTATTTCGAGATCCTTATCTACACATACTTTAAGATTGTACCATACTTATACTAGACCCAACGTTTCTTCCAAAAGTGGTGTCCAGTGCCAACTTGAATCAGGAGATTATCCTACCCTCCTTTTGCCAATATCCAAAAAAATGGAAGGAATGAATATTTAATTAATTGGTTGTAAGACAGACGTTTCTACAGTATGTGGAGCCTACGAAAGGTTGGAGGCAGAATTCAAACCTCTTGTTCCAATTGCGGGCAAATATAAAGGCAAGAAGACTTCCAAGGCATCATTGGCCAGATGGATCACATCTACAAATTCCCTAGCTTAGACCTGAGAAGGGACCACCCAAAGATGTTAGAGGGCAATCGGGGACCAGATTTGTAGAGCCGCAACCTGGTCTAGCCGGAATACCTTTTGTAGACATTAGAAGTTGGATGTGTTATCTGGGCAACAGATGGCCTATGGAAGGAAAGTCCATCGGCAATAGTCCCTCCCTAAAATACATTAATTTGGTATTTCTCCTGGTGTGCTGTTGGGAGGGACGTCCTGGAAAGTGGGAATTGGTCCTACCGGTAATTGTATATCCAGGAGTTCATTATGACCGCACCCTTACATTGCCTCCCTTGAATTCCCTGTACTTATGTGAAGTTAACATTTGTATAAGAGAATTCAATAAAATTGAGTTACATCCATCCTGGTGTGATTGGTAAAGACACTGAGGGTGAGGGGATGGGTGGGGGGGGGCTTTTAACATCTCTTGTGTTTCCTGTCCCTAGAGGATGAGCAAGACTACCTCCTGGTGTGCTGTCATGATGGACTCCTGGAAATACAATTACAAGTAGGACTAATTCCTACTTTTTAGAAGTTTTTACACTATTTTCTTAGTTTTTTTGAAGGTTTCGCTTCCATATTAGCCAAGCTTTTTGTCCCAGCGGCACAACATAAGAAGTGGCTACTGATGGAGGGTCACGTGACAAGGCCACCTCAAATGAAAGACAATGCACCTTCCCTAGTTTACTGTATATTCACAACCTGCACAAGGGAAGATATTGCTACAATATTGTAATCTGTGCTTGCAACCAGCGAATTTGTTCATTTGCAACCCGAGGAGGCAGACTCGTCACACAAGATAAACATTCCTGTTCCACTGGCAACGTTTTGCTTATCTATAGATTGTTATGCCCTTGCCACTGTCAAAGCAGGGAATATGTGATTGAATGAAATGTGCAAACTGTTAACATAAGGCTGGATACATGGTAGTCAGCCAGTGTTACATAACGAGAGAGCCTCACAGAAGTTTGGAAGTAGTCAATACTCTTCTTTATCCCTGTCCACAGCACTTTGTGTTGAAAGTTTTCTAATAAGCAAACAACCACACTTTCTCCGGCATATTTCCCACCCGCAGGGACCTCCTGAAATTGGCAGAATCTAACACATGTTCTGCATAATGTGATTTTGTTCCCAATGAAGCATTAAGCATATCCCACATCAAGTGTTGCCAGTTTCTAGCCACTCCCTAGGGACAAGTGATGTATTAGCGAGACTTTATTAATATTTCATTAAAATTTTATGAAGGTTTCTTTTTTTTTCCTGACTTTTCAGACGATCGCTCAGAGGAATATTTTTCAGTCTGATTCAGCTTTGATGTCGGTAATTATTTTGTGGAAGATCAGAACTAGAGATCCCTTATTACTGTTTTGTTCACATATGTTTAAACAGCAGGTTGGATAGCAAGCATGCTTATATTGTGTGAATTCTGCCTCGAGTTCCTGAGGGGCTTTAAAGAGATTATGAAAAGTTGAATTTTCAAATCAATTATTTCAATTAAATGGCGTGTACCAGCTATGGTAACCGGTTTCATAGTTGCATTTCTAGCATCTGGTAATTTGAAGAAATGGCAGCATACACTGGATATCTGTGAATTGCTGATATGGTTCCATGTATCTGTCCATTTCATTCACTGTCAACTTCTACTTTCCTTTCGGCTGAAATTTTATACCGCAATACAAATCGGATTTAGAAAGAGCAGGTATACTATTAATGTACCACTCTGGAGGTTTTTTTCCACTTCCCCACTGGTTAGGTATCAGTAATGTATGTTCCCTGTGTGTAGTATGATCCTTGCTGAGCACAGACTTCTGCCTTTCTATCGCCAGTCCAGTCCTCTTCTGGATCAAGTGACCGCTTGTGTGACTAGTCGGTTTACTCCAGTGACGTGAGCATCGCCCGTGGCTGTTAACCTGTTTAATCCTGCTGCCAATCTCTGACAGGCGCTGATTGGTTGTCATGACTGCCAAGGGTCTCCTGAAGACCCCCGTGTCTGACGTTGCGATCCTCCTGTGAACGCCAGCCATGTTCCATTCTAAACAATCCAGAGTGCAGCTTTATATTTTCTTAGATGGTGAGAAAATCAGTTTTAATATATGTTAATGATTTCTTCCAGGCTCTGGGGCATGCGTTGCCTCGAAGAAATACCTGCCTCCTCTCTTCCTTATCATGGCACCACCCTCCCATGACCCTCGTCACACTGACCTGTGATGTGCAGTTGCGGCGCTGTAATCCCGCACATGCCCTGTCCACTCGTGCGGTTATTTTAACCTTATCCGCCCTTCTCTGCGCAGTGAAAGGGTTAAGGCTGTAGATTCTCTCATCTGAGTGAATGGGTCCAATTATGCAAATGACACTGATCACACTCTCTTAGAGTTTGATTCCAGTATTAGCATAGTGTGATCCGACCCTCTCGCAATGAGAGAATTGTAGCACAGGTGAGAAGAAGATGGAGAACAAAAATTTCTCAGTCTTCTCCATTCTGTGAGTCCGCAGAATTTGCACTTAGATGTCACCTGAGCACAGTCCGATGTCTTCCTCGCTCCCGTAAACTTGAATTGAGGGAGTGGCATCTGATTTCAAAGTGAAATTGCAGCATGCCGCAATTCTTTATTACTGGCGGATTCAGCACTGCCTCATTTAATAACATTAGTCCAAGCACTATCCAATAAAAAATCAGATGGCAGTCATCCGATGTGTACGGTGGTGTGAACGAGCCCTAACGGAGAAAGTAACAGTTGGCAGTGATTCTCGGCCAGTCAAAGCGGTGTCCACAAAATGGTCCAGAGGGATAAGAGTGGCGCTGGAAACTGTAGAAGACAGCGACCGGGAACTATTTTACTATACCTGCTATAAGGATATTGCTGATGCGTAACATTTTTGTATTCCCCCTAGTTTTTGGATTGGGTTCAGAACACAACACCTGTATTAGGCTATGTGCCCATGTTGCAGAATCGAAACGGAATTTTCCTCATCAAAACCGGACTCCATTGCCAGGAAATCCGCTTGCGTTTTTCTAGCGCTTTTTCCACTTTTTTTTTTTGCGTTTTTGTCATGTATTTGTCACGTTTTTCATGCTTTTTTTTTTTTCATGTGTCCCAATACAATTCTATAGCGGCGATGCCGCAAAATTAATGAACATGCTGCGTTTTTTTCCGTGATGTGTTTCTGCTGTGGAAAAAAAACACAACATGGGCACAACAATTGCAGAATTCCATTAAAAGTAATGGGGTGCGTTTAAGCGTTTTTTTAAGCGTTTCCGCAGCGGAAAAAACGCAACGTGGGCACACAGCCTTACAAATAGAGCTGCTGATTCCTTTTGTTCCCCGTATCCCATAGTCCAGCTCTTGTAATGTGGATGTGGGCGCAAAAAAGTGAAGACTTTACATCAGCTGCGCTGCACATGCTGGAATGTCGCCACGAGAGTCCCACCTTACTCGATTCAGATGGTCTTATGGAGAGTTTTAAGCAGCACATTTTATATTCGATATTACATTACATCCACATGATGAGATTATTCATTCCACCTGAATGAAG
The DNA here is from genome assembly GCF_051348905.1 of Ranitomeya variabilis. Lineage (NCBI taxonomy): Eukaryota > Metazoa > Chordata > Amphibia > Anura > Dendrobatidae > Ranitomeya > Ranitomeya variabilis. The sequence goes on along the minus strand of NC_135232.1, from coordinate 209,584,485 downwards.
CAGAACATTTACGCTTCATGCACTTTGCTGTCATTCACTTCATTACAACATGTCGTGCTAGTTAGTTGCCTATGCCAAATTTGACTTTTATTTTTTTTAATTTTCATAGCATTTATCGAAAAAAATAACAGACTAAAAATCCTGATTTGTTCTGTGTCTGCGCCAGTATTACTGGTCCTTAGCAAGCGTCATTGATATGCAGTATTGCTAATCCATTTCTCTTCCTTTCAGAATCTCCACAATCAATGAACACTCTATGGATTTACACCCGCAGCGCGTTCATCATTCTGCATAGATATTTTTTTTGCTGTATCTGAATGGTGTATAAAATAGTACATTAATTTGCATTGACTGCACAACAATGGCAAATTCTGAACATTTTGGCATGGCTTTAGATATCACACACTAATTAAAGCAATCTAAAGTCCTGTTCACACTGGCAGCATGGCTTCCATTTTTACCAGATCTGTGATGTATTTTATTGTGGTCCCTCATGATCTATTATGAAATGTTATCTATTGATTGATGAGCTTTTAATTTATTTTTCCTGGATCAAATACACAGACCGCTATGCTATTCTGACAGTTAATAATATGATGTACAGGAAATAAGAGTGTGAATAGACCAAGTTCTTTAGTATGCTCAGTTAGGCCCATCATCCCCAAGATATTTATTTATTAACTTTTTTTTCTTTTATTTCCTTTTTTAGCTTTTTTTTAAATATGTTTGTACACTTTTTGCTGGAAGTTGAACTTTCTTTTCTCAGCCCCTGGAAAGGTTAGCGTGATTGTTTTTAACCCTAGTGTTGTCAAGGGACCATCATAAAAGCCATAATGTAAATATCTAATTACTAGATGGTGGACCAATTCTAACGCATCGGGTATTCTAGAATATGTACAGTTGTGGCCAAAAGTATTGACACCCCTGCAATTCTGTCAGATAATACTCAGTTTCTTCCTGAAAATGATTGCAAACACAAATTCTTTATTATTATCTTCATTTAATTTGTCTTAAATGAAAAAACACAAAAGAGAATGAAGCAAAAAGCAAAACATTGATCATTTCACACAAAACTCCAAAAATGGGCCAGACAAAAGTATTGGCACCCTCAGCTTAATACTTGGTTGCACAACCTTTAGCCAAAATAACTGTAACCAACCGCTTACGGTAACCATCAATGAGTTTCTTACAATGCTCTGCTGGAATTTTAGACCATTCTTCTTTGGCAAACTGCTCCAGGTCCCTGATATTTGAAGGGTGCCTTCTCCAAACTGCCATTTTTAGATCTCTCCACAGGTGTTCTATGGGATTCAGATCTGGACTCATTGCTGGCCACCTTAGAAGTCTCCAGTGCTTTCTGTCAAACCATTTTCTAGTGCTTTTTGAAGTGTGTTTTGGTCATTGTCCTGCTGGAAGACCCATGACCTCTGAGGGAGACCCAGCTTTCTCACACTGGGCCCTACATTATGCTGCAAAATTTGTTGGTAGTCTTCAGACTTCATAATGCCATGCACACGGTCAAGCAGTCCAGTGCCAGAGGCAGCAAAGCAACCCCAAAATATCAGAGAACCTCCGCGATGTTTGACTGTAGGGACCGTGTTCTTTTCTTTGAATGCCTCTTTTTTTTCCTGTAAACTCTATGTTGATGCCTTTGCCCAAAAAGCTCTACTTTTGTCTCATCTGACCAGATAACATTCTTCCAAAACTTTTTAGGCTTTTTCAGGTAAGTTTTGGCAAACTCCAGCCTAGCTTTTTTATGTCTCGGGGTAAGAAGTGGGGTCTTCCTGAGTCTCCTACCATACAGTCCCTTTTCATTCAGACGCCGACGGATAGTACGGGTTGACACTGTTGTACCCTCGGACTGCAGGGCAGCTTGAAATTGTTTGGATGTTAGTCGAGGTTCTTTATCCAACATCCGCACATCTTGCGTTGAAATCTCTTGTCAATTTTTCTTTTCCGTCTACATCTAGGGAGGTTAGCCACAGTGCCATGGGCTTTAAACTTCTTGATGACACTGCGCACGGTAGACACAGGAACATTCAGGTCTTTGGAGGTGGACTTGTAGCCTTGAGATTGCTCATGCTTCCTCACAATTTGGTTTCTCAAGTCCTCAGACAGTTCTTTGGTCTTCTTTCTTTTCTCCATGCTCAATGTGGTACACACAAGGACACAGGACAGAGGTTGAGTCAACTTTAATCCATGTCAACTGACTGCAAGTGTGATTTAGTTATTGCCAACACCTGTTAGGTGCCACAGGTAAGTTACAGGTGCTGTTAATTACACAAATTAGAGAAGCATCACATGATTTTTCGAACAGTCCACCCCCTTTTTTATGTTTGGTGTGGAATTATATCCAATTTGGCTTGAGGACAATTCTTTTTGTGTTTTTTCATTTAAGACAAATTAAATGAAGAAGATAATACCAAAGAATTTGTGTTTGCAATCATTTTCAGGAAGAAACTGAGTATTATCTGACAGAATTGCAGGGGTGTCAATACTTTTGGCCACAACTGTATGTAGTATAAATCCCGCGCCAATATCGCTCATTGTTCGCGGCTGGCCGGGCGCGACCGATCAGCAAAGCGTGGTTCAAATCATGTTCCAATTAATCAGCGACGTGGGATTTCCGTTACAGACAAACAGACAGAATTAGACGATTATATAGTAGATTCTCTTTATTTGGAAACTGAGACTGTGCTTTTTATTGAACTGTAAACTTTTCTTCTCTTTCTAATGGTTGAATGAAGCTTTGCTTGGGAGAAGTAGAACTCCTGTAATCCAGATCCCATAATAGGAACGTTGCTCATGCTGCGTTACCATCGGCAAATGGAACACGAGCAACAAGGGAACGGGCAGTAGCTTAACAAGGAGGAGGGAGGTAAAGACTGAGTCTTACAGCAGGAACATTGATGGGCCTTTTTTTTTCTGGCCATTGTACAAGCCAATGTTCTTGTGTGAACAATAAAGAGATGACCGGTAATGTTTAATCAGTTTGGGTCCTACTTCTTAGACCCACACTGAAAAGCACAATGAATGTATAAAAGCAATAACCAACCTTTGGGCAAATAAAAGCATCAATGGCCTATCCTTTGGAAAGACCATGAGTGTAAAAACCCCTTCTAATTGTAAATAAGTGTCCCAGTATTGGGTAAACCAATAAAATGATTATCTAGATATATCACAAAGCATAGTTTTGGTGATCTGTTGGGTAAATAGTTTTGTTTCTCCATTTCAGAACCGTACTGGAGCTGTGAGCCAACTGCAGTATGAACTCGGGAAGGTCCTGTGTGATGTTCACGCCTATGATGGTGTTGTCCTTGCAGGGTAAGATCAAAGAGGGAATGAAAAGTATTCCTATATTGGAAGCAAATTTATTAGAAATTCATTACCTAATTTGTTCTGTGTAATATTAGGGTATCTAAAATACTTTTGTTGTTCATATTGTCCCAGTGATTCTAGACTGATGATGGATTACTTGGTTGTCATCGTGTCTGACTCGTATTCATTTAGCTGGCTGCAAAAAAACAAACCCAAATATTATCTTTTATTGACATTACGGCACTGTTCTAGAGACAGTCTGGTGCTCAAGAAGGGTTCCACTCCGTCAGATCAGATCAGAAATACAACGATATTTGTCACTCCAAACTGTAGACAGATTAAGTTTTTATTTTGGCAAACTAACACAGAATAATAGTGTACCGTTTCGATCCCAAGGTACAGTCCTTCTTCAGACATGGCTTGCTAATATGATGCAGGATAGTAGAGATGAGGACAGCGCTGAAGAAAAGCGATCTTAAAGGGAACCTATCACCCCGTGTTTTAAAGATTAGATAAAAATAGTGTGAAATAGGGGCAGAGCTGGGCTTTACATTACTGCCTTTTTGGTGCCTTTACACCCCCGTTAGGCTGCCGAAATACCTTTGTGAAGTGGCCGTTTTCTGCTGTCACTCAAGTTGGTCAGGTCGGATGGGCGTGGTCACAGCGCTGTTTCTCCCCCAGATCAGGCTCATCATTACGTTAGTGGCGTAGTGGTGTGCGCATGTCCAAAGAGAAGATCCACTGCCCAGGAGATTCAAAACAGCGCGGTCTTCGCTATTCGCCGTTTACCGGTGGGCGCGGCCATCTTTCCTGTGGCCGCGCGTGCGCAGATGGAGCACTCTGCTGCCCGGGGCTTCAGGAAAATGGCCGCGGGATTCCGCGCGTGCGCAGATGGAGATCGCGGCGGCCATTTTCCTGAAGCCCCGGGCAGCAGAGCGCTCCATCTGCGCACGCGCGGCCACAGGAAAGATGGCCGCGCCCACCGGTAAACGGCGAATAGCGAAGACCGCGCTGTTTTGAATCTCCTGGGCAGTGGATCTTCTCTTTGGACATGCGCACACCACTACACCACCAACGTAATGATGAGCCTGATCTGGGGGAGAAACAGCGCTGTGACCACGCCCATCCGACCTGACCAACTTGAGTGACAGGACAAAACGGCCACTTCACAAAGGTATTTCGGCAGCCTAACGGGGGTGTAAAGGCACCAAAAAGGCAGTAATGTAAAGCCCAGCTCTGCCCCTATTTCACACTATTTTTATCTAATTTTTAAAAAACGGGGGTGATAGGTTCCCTTTAATTGCATGGTGCAAAGCACGAGCAATCTTTTCATATTTAATGAGATTATAAATAGAAGTAGATTAGTGGAGGGTCCTAAGACCTCCACTGATCAGTCAAAAATCAGTCATCCCTTGAGAGCTGCTCAGGTCAGCAGACGAGCATAAGGCTCCTGGTGCTGAGCACACGCGCAGACCGGAGTACGGATTTATTAGTAAGCATAGGACTCGTAGCCTGGCTGTGCACTCCCGTCTGCTGACCTGCCCACCTCTGGGGATTTTTGAGATTCCCTTTAAAAGGGAATTTTGAGGAATACTATAGGCGAAAAGATCAGATCTATCTGGAATTCCCAGTCACAATTTAGGCTCCTTTTAACATTTGTGTCAGGAGTCCCATATTTCTGTTCTGCCATAGAAAAGAAAAACACAGAATTTAATGGAATTGTCAATGATAGAACTGATGGACCCCATTTTTTTTTTTATATAAAAAGGATTATCAAGTTTCCATCATGTCTGTCATTTTACTGTACTATTTCTTCTAGTATAAATGATGAAATCTGTGGCGGAGCGTCTAGCTCAGATGTGAACAATAAGGGAGTGTTCACATTTATTCTCTATAACTTCTAAAATAAAGCCTTTTTCATGATGCTTTTTCGTTATTTTCTACTGCAACATTTTCAGTTGTTATCACAAATGATAGGAGTGGGTTTTCCTCTGGTATATAGCACTGTGCAGCCTACAGGAGCCGACAGTATGTGATTGTATGGATATATAGGCTGCAGTCACAATCTGGCACCAGTTTGAGGAAAACTAACATTGTTTTGGGTCTCTTGCAAGGCGGGAGGTATTGAGGGGTTGGGACCTGTGCCCACTGCCCACCATACAAGTAGTTTTTTAACCATTAATCTCCTTACTGTGATGCTGTTCAATATCCGGAATCATCACAATCCCAAGAAGTCCAAAATATAATTTAGAGAACTTTACACCTGTGTGATCTGTGCAGGGAAGTACTCATATTTCAAGGATTCACATCCGACTGAAGATCTCATCTCTTCACACAGACAGGACCGCTCTAGTATATAGCACCTCTCCTCACACCATATGGAAAGAGGAGCACAAAATCCTCAAGAAGACTCAAATTGACCTGCATTGCTGGGGGCTTCCCTACTGGAAGGCACTATGTGTAATATCGGAGCTGCGAGTCTCTGATGGGTTGTCTACAGAGCTGGGAGTCTTTGATGGGTTGTTTGAAACTGGACATGGTACAAAGAATCTCATTTCCTGCATAGATAGAAATGTGGTACGGTGCCTACGCTGTGAGCTAGCTGGATCAGAAATCATAGTAACTGGGTTATTTTGTGTTTTTAAATTCTGCTCCCAGATTGATCAAACACATCTGCTGATGGCACTGGATGCCCAAAATGAATGAATCAGCATCATATTAGGAGCAGTTCTGCCATAAGGGTTCTTCACGATGGTCATATTTACAATGGCATGTAAAAATTTGGGCACCCCTGGTCAAAATTACTGTTATTGTGAACTGTTAAAAAAGTTGAAGATGAAATGATCTCTAAAAGACATAAAGTTACACATTTGATGACACATTTCCTTTGTATTTTACACCAAAATAATATATATTTTTAAATATTTTACATTTCAATAATTAGAAAAAAGGAAAAATGGACTGATGAAAAGGTTTGGGCACCCTGCATGCTTAGTACCTAGTAGCACCGCCATTTTGAAAGTATCACAGCTTGTAAATGCTTTTTGTACCCAGCCAAGAGTCTTTCAATTCTTGTTTGAGGGATTTTCATCCATTCTTCCTTGGACAATTCTTCCAGTTCTGTGAGATTTCTGGGTCGTCTTGCATGCACTGCTACTTTGAGATCTAACCACAGATTTTCAATGATGTTCAGATCAGTGAACTGTGAGGGCCATTGTAAAACCTTCAGCTTGCACCTGAAGGTTGACAAAGTCTCTACTTTTTTGTGTGTGAAACAAGTCTGAAAGGGGTGTTCTGATATTAAATTACTTTAGTTAGACAACGTGAAAATAGGCAACTTTGGAATTAACTTGCTTTTTCTATCTGCTGTCTTTCTGCAGTGAAAGCTTTTCTTTTTCATAGTGTACAGCTTGTTACAGTGGAGCTCAGCCTCTAGTGTCTGTCCAGATTATTGCCCAGAACGAGTATTAGATACATTCCAGGTGAGAAGTTAACTCCTAACATATCGGCCTACTCTTTCCAGCCCATTGATTTCTGCCTACTCTTTCCAGCCCATTGATTTCTGTACAGTAATTAGCTGCTCACTGCCTTTCTCTCAGCTCAGAGCTGTTATCAGTCCTGCATAATAACAATTTCTGGTATGGCACCCAGCATTGCATCAGCAGTTCTAACTAGGTCTTCCACTTTCCTGTGCTGTGTGTTTAAAGTCCCTGTTATCTCTATATATAATTATAGTGACTCAAAACAATCATTACCAGACCATTAAGGTGTTTGCATATCAATAAAAAAGCTGATTTTTCAGTAATGGAGGAATGGACTGGCTATGTAGAGATATTGCTGGACCCTTCTTGACAAATATACATGCACATGTAAATTGTTTAGGGTGTGACATCCTTCTGACAGATTTCCTTGAATGTTAGGAAAAGTATACAGATTTGGGTTAGTTATATGTGTAAAGTATATTTATTTGATGCTTTCTCTTTGATTTTTAGGCAACATTTATGTTGTCTGCATCGTTTTAGTTAGGCAATGTTTGAACCATTATTTGCTTTATAATCTGCATTTCGTTTTAGGCTGCAGTTTACATTAATTTAGTGTCTTATTTTTAGGATTCTGCTTAGATCATGTGTACAAGTTAGGGTTTTGAAATGTGCAGATTAATTTAACACATTTGCTCAAATTTTAGACATGCTATAGAATTCTTTATAAACCAAAGAGAGAAAAAATGGACTCTGGAACATATTGAAATTATGAATAATCTTTATTATAAATTCATAAAAACTGATTAGTAACAGTGGCGAAGGGAGGCGACACTAAAGTGCCACGTCCAAACAGGAGTCACAGTCTATGGGATAAGTAGATATATCTAGGTAAAAATGGAAACCAGGGAGGGCAAAAACACTACAATGGAGGCTGTAATGAAAGAAATCAATCATATAAAGGGATTCATGACAAGTGCTTGTGCTTGTGCAAATGATTAGATCATAATAGGTCACTGTAAAAGTAAATAAAGCCAGCCACAGGAGATGGTAAAATTGGAACAGCACAATGCTCACCGGTGAGTGCCTAGCCTCCTGGGTTGAGTAGTCCACTCCTCCACCCAAATGTATACAAGTAGAACAAGAGAAGGCAGCACTCCAGATACTTTTCAAAGTGAAAAAAAGTGAGGTTTATTCAGCCCACATCTCTGTGCGACGTTTCGGCTCACACTGAGCCTTTTTCAAGCTTGAAAAAGGCTCAGTGTGAGTCGAAACGTCACACAGAGATGTGGGTTGAATAAACCTCACTTTTTTTCACCTTGAAAAGTATCTGGAGTGCTGCCTTCTCTTGTTATATATATATATATATATATATATGTATTGTTAATAACAGCCAATAAGTGTGGTCTAAGACCAGATGTAAATACACCTAAGTGTTCAAATAAATTAGAGAAATATTAATTGATTATAGTCCAACTGATTGACCTGAAGGGGGACGTGGATGAAGCAGGCCTCAAAGTTTTGCGTATGGCTTCCTCGGGAGGCGTTGGTGCCTCTGTTGAATTTTTTGCATTTTAAAAAGTTTTTGGCCACATTGTCTGTTGGTCCTAGTGGTCACATTTCATTACCCTGTCATCTGATGAGCTGCCGAGTCTCATCTGATCTATGGAATGAAAATAAATAATTAGAAAATCACTATGTATGGTTTATGGTTTCCTGACTCCCCTTATAACAACTCCATTTCCTTTATGTAGGTTTGGCGATTACCTGCTAATTTTTTCTGATTGTCAGTTTGGTAATTTTTAATAATTATTCTTGTCTTACTATAATAAGAATGTGCTCTGACTTCCTGGTGAGCAGGTGACAGACTTGTGTTACTAATCTGAGGAGTCTGAACTGCAGGGGAAGGTTCAGAGCCGCTGTCTGAGCCAATGATGAGATAGGAGGTGTGTCTCAGAACACTTCAGATTTCCTGTAGATGCTGTAGCTAAGCTCTAGTCACAGATTTCAGCTCTGTCCTAATGACTTTGAGCCAAAAAAGGAGTCAATGGGTAAGATCTAAGAAAAATAAATAACCAGTAATCATTCCTTGTACGTACTAAATTATATATTTTGTGAACTTATGAACAGTTGCTTTAAATACAAAAGTATGTGAGTTATAAAGGGTTACAAAATCTGTGTGCAGTTGATCTGGCGTCCACAGGCATTCATGGGGTTTAATTATTCCACCTCTCGTGTCTCCCCTTTTCCTCATAGTTTGTAAGCTTGCGAGCAGGGCCCTCATTCCTCCTGGTATCTATTTTGAACTGTGATTTCTGTTATGCTGTAATGTCTATTGTCTGTACAAGTCCCCTCTATAAGTTGTAAAGCGCTGCGGAATATGTTGGCGCTATATAAATAAAAATTATTATTATTATAAATGTGTAATATGTGTAACTAATCATTTGAACTTCCAAAATGCATGGCTCTATCGTAGCAGGAATTTGGTAGAATTTTTACTTAGCTTTTTTCACTTTAACATTTTAATTTTCAATAAAATAGCAAACAAAGAATGGATCTACCAAACTGCTGTCAAGTCTAAAATTTTAATTAGATGTAATCAAATTATATTTATAAATTAGTGTTCTGAAAGGAAGGAACTTGAGGATTCCCTCCATGGTGCATAGTGAGATTCTTGTTTTTTTATTTTGTTGCCCACTGTGCTGTCATCTGTATGTAAATACACTTGGCTTGTAAATAATGCCCATAAGGAGGTACCTAAAATGTTTTTGGAATCCATTGGGCTTTAGATTTATAGTAGAGAAATACGCCATTACAAAATCTGGCAATTGAACATTCGTGTCTTAGGTGAATATAGATAAGTTCAGATTGATTTGGGTCATGATCAGTGAGGGCACGGCAAGCAGATTGCTAGATAATCCTTTTTGGTACGGTACCTTTTTTTTTTTCCATAGTTGAGTCTAGTTGATTTTATGCTTTTGATATGTACCCCCGCTGCATTTTCCTTTTTCACTCCTGACTGTACACCTTTTTGTCTGCCCCACTGTGCTCTTTTCAGAGTTCTTCTTTACCTTTACCTTTCCTTCTTATGTTGAAGGTTGTAGACATTTAAATAGCTGAATAACTTTGTCTCTATCTACATGATCTTCTTTTTGTCCTTACTACCCATTTACAGCATTTGTACTATTTTTTTGAACTTACAAGGTAGGGTTGAAACTGTAGTTTGCATTTAGCTTAAGAGTCTCCAATTTAATTGTATTTTTATTTTACATTTTCTCTTCGATAATCTTTGTTTATTAGGATAAAGAATCCTCAGAAGTGCTGATTTACGTATTGATTTTATACAGTTTCAGAATCTGCTCCTCCTGAGACTATCATCCGTGAATTGCATGGATATAAGAATAATGTGCTTGTACGGAGAGGCTGAGAGAAGGAGAATCTTGTGTTGATCATTAAAGTTTCATCAGGCGGTTACGATGCTTGTTTTCTGGGTCAGACCTCCAATCCCTTTTCATTTGAGACACAGTTGGCTGCGGTTACCTCACTCCCAATCAATGTTGTATACACTGGCCTTTCTACAGTTACATCTCCCGCAGGAGCTTCTTAAAGCCGCAGGGCTTTCTGTCTATTATTTGGAGAACATGATATCTTTTTGTATGAGTTCACTTTGGGACATGAGGTATTTTTGTGCTCCCTACGTGTCACATTTTTTATATTTTAATTTTTTGATCATTTTTTTTTGTGTACATAAAGTGATTGGAATGGAATCAGTGATGACAAATTGTTGTAACTCATCTACTTTGTTTCATGTCCCTTTCAGACCCCATATAGACATACAACTGTGTCATTTAAAGGAGTTGTCCAGAACTTTTTTTAAAACTATGGGCTTATGAGCTAACAGGCATGTAATTGCTAACTACCTGCCTGTCCTGCCCTGTCAAACTGTGGAGAGCCATCTATCAATCAGCATGATGTCGCCAGTCCGTCAACCGAGCAGCCTGGAAGAGAAAGAGCTGCTTTGTTGACATGGAGCAGCAGAATCTCCAGCAGGAGCAGTCCTTGACCGCTCTGAGCCAGCACAGGGCATGTAGGGCCTGTTAGTTCTTAGGCCTATAGTAGAACAAAAAAATCTAACTGTCCCTGATAACTCCTTTAAAGCAAATTTCTCCCCATGTCTTTAGGCTTTGCTTGACTGCTGTATATATGGATACACAGCAGCCTGTCAATTACTGTTAGAAGAGCTGATAGCGGATGAGAGGCACTTTCCTTTTGTGAATACTGTGGATTCATAATTAGGAGACCATTGTATTCTTTGACTTGATATCATGAAGTATTGTAGTGTGTAGAACAAGCTATCCAACTACTGCAGGTTCAAGTCACCTGTGAGGACTAAAGAAATAAAATAAACAATGTGAAAAAAAAAATTTAAGCTTAAAACTTTAGCTATGATTAAGGGTTTTTCTACCCAAAATGCATGAGCATTACATGCACATTCTCCAATTTTTTTTAATTTTATATGATTAAAGACTAAGCTTTAACTACTTTCCTTTGGTACTGGAGACCACCCCCTTTAGACAACTGAAAACTAAATCCACTGATGGTTTGTCTTACTGGGGAAGCTCAAAAAGAAAAGAGGACGGGACCTAGGACTAAAACCTGAGGAACCTCAACAGTAATTGGAAGAAGAGAATGCAAAGTGTAGAGCGCCGTATCCTTAAAACTCATAGAGTATGGTGAGAAGGAGTGGGTGATCCACAGTGTCAACAGATACAGAATGATCCATGAGAATTAGATGAGAGTAATGACCATTACATTTAGCTGTTAGTGGATCGTTAGAGACTTTAATAAGGACTGTTTCAGTAGAGAGTAAAGGATCGAGAAGAGAGTAAAGGTACCGTCACACTCAGCGACGCTGCAGCGATATAGACAACGAGCCGATCGCTGCAGCGTCGCTGTTTAGGTCGCTGTAGAGATGTCAAACACAGCAGCTCCAGAACGATGCAGGAGCGATCCAGTGACGTAGCGGTGACTCACTTATCGTTCTCACAGGTCGTTAGCTCCATGTTTAACATTGCTGACATCGTTGCTTTTGCTGTCAAACATGACGATACACGCAGATCTGACGACCAAATAAAGTTCTGCACTTCTAGCTCCGACCAGCGATATCACAGCGGGATCTAGATCGCTGCTGCGTGTCAAACACAACGAGATCGCTATCCAGGACGCTGCAACGTCACGGATCGTTGTCGTTCTCGTTGTAAAGTTGTTTAGTGTGAAGGTACCTTTATTTGAGAGATAGCGGATCAGACAAGAGGGAACCAAGCGTCCTAGGAGCTTAGAGATGAACGAGAGATTGGAGACTGGTCTGTAGTTAGCAGATCAGTTCGGGACTAGTGATGTTTTTTTTTTTTTTCAATGGAGGGGTTATGGCAGAAAGGGGAGGGAAAATTCTCTCCTAAAAAGAAAGGTTTGATGGGTAGTGACATCCAGGGAGAGGGACTGGAGGAGGTGAGAGGGAAAAGGGTCTCAGATGCAGGTAGAAGGTTGAAAAAAATACCAAGGCGTTTTGTAATTTCTTTTTATGTAACCTGGTCAAAGATGGAAAGTGGACTTAATGAAGTGCTGTAGGGAAAGGGAATCCATGCTATTTGGGGATTGGGAAAATAATTCCAGTCTGATATGGTCAATTTTTTTATTTAAAATATGAAGCCAGATATTCGGCCCTTGGTTGTGATGGGGGTCTGCACTTTATCATTGAGGATGGAGTAAAATGTGTCTTAAAGAGCTGTATTGCATTGTTGAATATTGTGGTAATGAGGGTGATGGTCACTTGTTTGGCAAGGTAAAGGGGCAGAGTTATGTTTTGAGCATAAACATTCCATATTTTTGTATTACCAAAATATTGCTTATAACAGTATCTTGGTCGTAATTATTATCAATTTTTTACACATGATTATAGTAAATAATAGTAAATAACATAAATGGAGCCTTATAGGGTTCATGTGAAGAATTATTTTTCCCAGCTACCTATTTCTTTTGCAGTAGGTTTCCTGCATTGGATGCTTCTTTTTTTGCCATATGCTAGCCGTCTTTATTTTTTGTCCAAAGACATGACATCACCATTAAATGATCATATTACCAAACAAATAATGGGTTCCAGTTACAGTAAGTGTTCAGTGAATGCTGACAACTTCACCCTGAAGCGTGGTAGAGGCAGGGAGATGGTAAGATATCTTTACAGAAACCCGTCGTCTCATCACACCTGACCCCTTTGCTATCTCTTTCAAAGGAGCTTTCAAATGTCTTGGGGGTTTTGTAATGTGAGATGGCGGTTACCTCAACGAAGAGCGACGGTCACTTAGGATCCATATGTAAAAGTTACTTTACCACATAGAGTAGTTACCTATACAGTACATCTAGTAAATTAAATGACATGTCCTACATGGCTCGGGTCTTCTCTGTTGCTTGAAGTGGTTTTAAAACATGACACAACCAGAAAAGTTCTGCTGCTAAAATTTAGTACATTATAATGTACAATAAACTTTTATCAGTCTTTCAGTCCCTTCTATAATAACTGATAGTAGCTATTTTCTGTGTAAGTGAATGGACACGAGTTACCAGTAGTTGTCAGGTTCCTAAAAAAAAAAAAGAAAAAAAAAAAATGGCTCATGACACCAGATACAGTGGCAAGTAAAAGTTTGGACAGCTCTGGTCAAAATTACTGTTATTGTGAACAGTTAAGCACATTGAAGAGGAAATGATCTTGTCAAGGATGACAGCGGAGAGATCACGCAGATCCCAGCGCTGCCACCAATTGTCAAAGATCACAGCCAGAGGACTCGCGCTGAACCACGTGTAATGAATCGGAGGTCTTCTTTACAGATGGTGTGCTTTGTATTCCATATTAAATGGATTTAGTTTCTTCTGGTGCTGAAGAGGTTAACGATCCTTTGTATGCTGGTCAGAAACATGCAGCTCCATTTCAACCGTTTCTGATCTGGTAATTACCTCTTCCTATATAAATTGGTCAGACCTCTTGTCCCTTCTGGTGAAAGATTTGTCTTTCTGTATTGTGTGCTAAAGCTAAGTGTTTGGAGTAGAGTTCTTGTAGAAGGGTTCTGTTGTTTGCTGTAGCATATGTGTGTTTATCTCCTGGTCCCTGTTCCATTTAGTTTATTTCACCTTGTCCCTATCCTCCTCCCTATTATTGGTTAGTTCTTTTGCATGATAGAGGATTTCTGTTATCCCTGTTTTGCTTTGTGTCTTGTTACATTATATTTCTGTCCCATGCCTCATGGTGTGGGGGAGGGGAAATACCAGGGTTTTAACAGGAGCGTAGTAAGGTCAGAGAGTCGGGCCCCTCTACCTTCAAGAGTACCTTTGGGATAGCGATAGTTAGGGTTCCAGTTCCAGGGATAGTTTGAGGCCCCCCTTCCTTACCGAAGATCTGCACAGAGTGGCAGACAGTTATTGGAGAACTAACGGTGACTGTATGGTATATACACCTCCAATGCCACTGCTTGGAATGTACAGCTCTGGCAAAAATTAAGAGACCACTGAAAAATGTTCAGTTTGTCTGATTTTTCTCTTCATAGGTATATTTTTGAGTAAAATGTAAATTGTTCTTTTATTCTATAAACTTCTGACAACATGTCACCAAATTCCCAAGCAAATACATTTTGTATTTGTTTTCCGAAAAGGAGAAATTATCAAAATTTTAAAATAATAACCAGTTCTTTCAGACCTCAAATAATGCAAAGAAAACAAGTTCATAATCATTTACAAACAACATGTCACCGCAGCTGCAATGCAGGTAAATGTAAGCTCCACTAGGTGGCAATAGAGTGGTGGAAGGACTGCACACAGCAAGACCAGACCTTCAATGCAGCGACGAGGCCTCCAGCAGGTAGGAGCAGAATAGTCAAAACAAGCCGGGTCAATATAAGACTGTAGCGCAGTAGAAACAGATTAAGCAAACAGAGTCAACAACAAGCTAAATGGGTCAGTATCGGTCAGGAGCAAATATGCTAAAGATGAGACAAAACCACAGGTCAGGGTCCAAGCTGTCAAAAACAGAGAGTCAATACATGAAAGGGGAACACTGAGACAGGAAGGGAAGAGGGGAAAAACAGACACCGGTTCAGTTAGCAAGCAGTAGGACAAATCAGGGCAAACGGACACATGCCGTAGGCAGAAACTATACCTGACATGGTCTGCAGGACACAGCGGAGATAAATGGCAAACCTGAGACCAGACTGAGGCTGTGAAAGTAAACCCCTGGCATGACCAGACCGGAAAAAGGAGAAGACAGGACTCAAAACCCAATCTGGATCATGACACAACAATACTAATGTTTTAACTCAGGAAGAGTTCAGAAATCAATATTTTGTGGAATAACCATGATTTTTAATCACAGCTTTCATTCGTCTTGGCATGCTTTCCACTAGTCTTTCACACTGCTTCTGGTGCAAAAATGTAAGCAGTTCTTCTTTGTTTGATGGCTTGTGTCTATCCATCATCCTCTTGATTACATTCCAGAGGTTTTCAATGGGGTTCAGGTCAGGAGATTGGGCTGCCCATGACAGGGTTTTGATGTGGTGGTCTCTCTTAAGAAATAGGATATGCTAAAGGGACTCTGTCACCTGAATTTGGCAGGCCCTCTGTCCATCCCGATGTGCGGTGTTTTCTCTTGTTTCATTCACCCCTTCATTTCCCGCTGGCCGCAATAGTTTCTTGAATTGTAGTTGGTTTCCTCCGTAGTACACGCGTGCGCAATGCAATCTTGCCTTGCGCACACAGTATGCTTTGCCTAACTGCGGGCAAAGCCGAAAAGCATTAGTGCGCATGCGCCGCCGCACTATCTCCCAGAAGTATTTCGCTGTGAATGTTTTGGGTTGTCATTATGATTTAAAAAGAGAAAACACATTAGTTTGACTATAAATGGCTTCACCCAACCACTAACCATGAGTGGAGAACAAGTTTTGGTGTTATGATTCATATTTTCTGAAAAAAGGACAAGAAAGCAACAATTCTGCCGGGGTATGTAAACTTTTCAGCACAACTGTACATAAAATAAAATGGATTAACAGAGAAGCTTGCTACACTGGTCACAGAGATGGCTCAGCTTAGCAGATGGAAGTAATCCGATTGAAAACGTCTGGGTAGTATGGATCAAGCCTAGAATGATATGTATCTTTAAAATTGAACACAGATCATAATTTGTCTTGACCTTTTATCTGCACCTAAGTCACACCCACACACTTCCCCTTGATGACTCATAACAAGGCTGTTCATTGGATGTGGCTTTAGTTTTTGAAAATTATGATATTCCCAGCGTTCATGATATCATCACTCCTGATGATCATAGGAGTTCAATGTCACCTTCAAATTTTTTTTCTAGGATTTTCCCTTTCCATAGATGGGAAACATGGCATGACTGTAGTCAACGATCTGGCCACTGTTGATTTTAGACTGATTGGCATGTGTCACAGTTATGGAATAATATGCATATTCTCCCCCATCCTGAAGTAGAAAATGTGTGTCCCATCAAATGGATGTCAGCCTCACTTCCCATGTGTCAACTATGTAATTCTACTTGAAGGGTTGTAGATTGTAAGTTATTTCTCTTACTGCGATTCTGTGTGAGAGAGGAAGGGGCGCATGCCCCCCACTGGAGCTGTGTTATGGATCTTAATGTTTTCTAATGATCTCTAAGGCCATGTTCACACTTCACGGTTTTTACCGCGGATCCGCGGCGATTTTGATGCTGCGGGTCCGCAGCAGTTTCCATAGCGTTCCCATTAACATGTAAACCCTATGGAAACCGCAAACCGCTGTGCACATGCTGCGGGAAAAACCGCGCAGAAACGCAGCGGTTTAAAACCCGCAGCATGTCACTTCTTTGTGCAGAATCGCTGCGATTCTGCACCCATAGAAATGCATTGAACCGCTTACTTCCCGCATGGGGCTGTGCCCACTTTGCGGGAAGTAAGCGGATAATGCGCAGTTGCTACCCGGGGTGGAGGAGAGGAGACTCTCCTCCAGGCCCTGGGAAGCATAAATAGTGTAAAAAAAAAAGAATTAAAATAAAAAATAATGATATACTCACCTCTCAGCGCTGCACGCGGCCGTCCGGTCTTCGGTTTGCTGTGCGAACAGGACCTGCGGTGACGTCGCGGTCACATGACCGTGATGACGCCGCGGTCACATGACCGTGACGTCACGAAGGTCCTTCTCGGCACAGCAGCTTTGGAATCGGACCGCCGAGTGCAGCGCCGAGGAGATCGCGACGTCAGAGGGTGAGTATAACTAATTTTTATTATTTTTATCATTACTATTGATGCTGCATATTGCTGCATATGCAGCATCAATATAGTACAGGAGTAATCCCGCAGCGGAAACCGCGGAACAAACCGCGATAAATCTGCAGGGATAACCGCAGCGGTTTTGCCCTGCAGATTTATCAATTCCGCTGTGGGATAAACCCGCAGAGCACACCGCAAAGTGTGCACATGGCCTAAAAGGCCTAAAATCAAAGATTACACATTTCCTTGGTATTTTAGGCAAAAAATATATATTTTCATCTTTTACATTTAAAAAATTACAAAAATGAAAATGGGCCTATGCAAAAGTTTAGGCACCCTGCCTGGTTAGTACCTTAGTAGCAAATATTCTTTGCAAGTATCTCAGTGCTTTTTGTACCCAGCCAAGAGTCTTTCAATTCTTGTTTGAGAGATTTTCATCCAATCTTCCTTGGAAAATTCATTCAGTTCTGTGAGATTCCTGGGTCGTCTTGCATGCACTGCTATTTTTATAACTAACCACAAATTTTCAGTTCTGTACCTTTTTGAGGTATTAAATGTTAGGTGTTGAGTTCCCGCCTCTGCACAGGGGGACTCTCGAACCATCTCCACTGCGGTCTCCCATTCTTCTCCAGCCACAGTGGAGCCTGCTCAGCGGAGACGTCGGTCCCTACGTCTTGCTCAGTCTGACTCTGTGCAAAGGGTTACTCCTGCCTTTCCAGCTTCTGCCATTTTAGCCAGTACTGGGCAGCGGCGAGCAGACGTTTTTGGGACTAAGTCCTGCTTTTCCCCTTCTGAGCATGCCCAGGGCAAGATCTCCCATTGGAGATCAAGGGTCACATGCTTAGATACTGCAGCAAATCCCATTGGTCCTCTAGGAAGGTCCTGAAGGTGCTCAACTTCTGTGGCTGCCTCCCATTGGTCCTTCTGGGAAGGTCCTGTACTTGCTGCAGCTATAAAAGGTTTGCATGCCCGCACGGCCATGCGCTAGTGTACACTTGTAAACGTGTGTGTTGATGTGTGAAAGTCATTCATTAATTATCCCCTCCTTTGTGTATGACTGCTCACGTAAGGTGGATGATTGCTATCTAGCGCCCGACTTAGCCATCAGCACGTGACACACAATACAGCATCAGATTGCAGTGACCGCCAGTGCGGCGCCATGCGCTTTCACAGCGCTTTTCTTACCAAAGCGTGGGTGGTTAGTGGCGTCCGCCAGAGCGGCACTGCACGCACTCCTGTGCATCTAAAATTATTATTTTTGTTACGCTGACACCCCAGTTGCGGTGTCGAGCGCAAGAGGTCTAGTTGTACTCTAATCCCGAGTCTAGGGGTAGAGTTCTGCAACTGCTTGCTTGCGCTCTTTGTGCGGTACCGCGGCCCTGTGACGCAACAGGGTTCGCTTTCTTCATACTGGGTGAATTTAACCCATGTGTGAATCCATATTGTACCACCATATAGTCCGTCATTACTTAGCAGCAGGTTCCATCTCTGCACGGTGGACCCCGGGCTGCGAACACACCTTACTCTATCTTTCTAATTATTTGGTGCGTTCCGCTAGCCCTAACATTATATTGTGGACTTTGACATATGTGTTGGATCATTATCCATTTGTAGAAGCAATCCTTTTTTCAGCTTCAGCTTTTTTACAGATGGTTTTATGTTATCATCACAAATTTGTTGACATTTTATTGAATCCATTCTTCCCTCTACCCATGCCACTGGCTGCTGCACAACCGCAAAGCATGATTGTTCCACTCCCATACTTAATGGTTGGCGAGATGATTTTTTCCTGAAATTCTGTGCTCTTTTTTTTCTCTATACTTACCTTTGATCATTGTGGCCAAAGAGTTATATTTTAGCTTCATCGGTCCATAGGACTTGTTTCCAAGGCACATCATGCTTGTTTAGATGTTCTTTTACATACTTCTGACTCTAAATATTATAGTGAGGACACAGGAGAGGTTTTCTTCTGATGACTTCCATGAAGGTCCTATTTGTGCAGGTGTCTCTGAACAGTAGAACAATGTACCAAAACTCCAGAGTCTGCTAAATCTTTCTGAAGGTCTTTTGCAGTCAAACAGGGGTGCTGATTTACCTCTCTAACAATCCTACGGGCAGCTCTCACTCAAATTTTGCTTGGTCTTCCAGGTGTTATTTTGACCACCACTGTTCATGTTAACTGCCATTTCTTAATTACATTTCAAAATGAGGAAAGGGCAACTTTAAAACGGGTTGCTATCTTATTGACTTCTCCTGCTTTGTGGGTTTAAAACATTTTAATTTTCAGAGTGCTAGGGAAATGCTTATAAGAATCAATGGCTGCTGTTTTTTGGCACAAGGTTAGAGGAGGCTGTGTTTTTGTAAAGCTGAGAAATTTGCATCACCTGACCTTTCCTAACGATGATAGTGAACAAGCCATAACCCTAGCAGGCTAATTAAGGTCTGAAACTTTGGTCAAACTTATCTGAGCACATAAATCTCCAAGGGTGCCCAATACTTTTGCTTTGGCCCATTTTCCTTTTACACATTATTTCATCATTAACTTGCTTAACTGCTCACCATAACAGTAATTTTGACCAGGGTTGCCCAAACTTTTACATGCCACTATATCTCAGAATATTGTGGACTGTTCATTAAAGTGCATTATTTGAAACCATTGAAATTGCTTTATTTTATGGGACATCATAACTTTTATCATTCAATGTCACTGTCCAGTGACTCATTCCATAAAGTTTTGGACATATGTCTACATTTTCTTTCTAGTCAGGTAGTGATCATTGGGCATTTAATCCCCTCTGACAAAGTCCTATATGGAGACAAATATTCTCCCCTTGAGGAAGCGGCGTGTGTACGTCGTGAAACGCGCGTCGGGGGCTATCCACCGGTGGGATCCCTTCTCCTCTTCCCCCCCTGCATTGGTAAGCATGGCGCCAATATTGTTTGTGGATGTGTCCTGGGCTAGCTAATTAAATGTACTGCTGCACTTGCCTTAGACTCCTTGCTGGTCACTGACACAGTTATTTTGCTTTTGTGCCGTGCATTTTCCATGCTAACATTACTCTCTGCTATGTGATGCTATTTATACCGATGTGTGGGACCCTCTTCTTAGGGGTTACCACATGGGACTAATTGTCCATCATTTTCAGTGTTTTTACTGTGCATGGCATTGGGGTGGATTGGTTTAGGGCTGGTTTCTTTCCCCTTTCATGCAGTGCTGTGGAATGCTTGGCACTAGTACCTATGTCCTGTTTTTAATCTTTGAATTAATAAAAGTTTTGCTATATATATTTATACTTCTGGCTCTTGGTTCTCCTGTTTTTTGATATCCAATTTTTGGAGCAAGGAAATTTGTTATCCGGGTTATTACCTTATATAGTCACTAGGACTTTATCCCGGGTCTGTTTGCTATGTATTCGGATTTTCTGTTAATATGGAGACAAATATGTATTAATTACGTATTTTATTATTTCTATTTTAAAACCTTCCCGACATGTGCAGTACTAGTACTTCTCTGTTGGAACTGCTTTCCCGCAAACCGCAGTACTAGTACGGCGCACCAAATGACCAGCCTCACGCTGGGCGAATGGGTACGGGTGTCAGTTGTATGTGAGCACCGATTGCAGGCATTTAACCCCTCTGATGCCACTGTCAGTAGTGACAGCGACATAGACGGGCATCGCGCAGGGAGGGGGCTCCCTGCACGCTTCCATCAGGACAACGTGATGTGATCGTGTTGTCAAGATGGCCGCAGGGTCCTTCTGGGTCCTGCAGGGAAGGTGGCTTCCCAGTGCCTGCAGAGAGCAGGATCTGAGATGCCTCCTTCCCTGCCTGTCAGATCGCTGATCTGATACTCTGCATTGCAGAACATCAGATCAGCGATTTGATGTAATACAGTGATGTCCCAGGATGGGACAATGTAAAAAAGTAAAAAAAAAAAAAAAATTACATGGCGTCCACTAATTATGCCAGCAAATTTTACATTCAAAAAGTGAATTGGCACTTCTTCCCTTCTGAGCCCTGTTGTGTGCCCAAACAGAAGATTTCCCCCATATATGGGGTATCGGCATGCTCAGGATAAATTGCAAATTGTATGGTCCATTTTCTACTGTTACCCTTGCGAAAGTAAAAAAAAGTCTCTAAAAGAACATTTTGGGGAAAAAAATAATGTTTATTTTTTTTCCTTCCACACTCCAAAAATTCCTGTGAAGCACCTGAAGCACCACTCCTTGAATGTGGTTTTGAGTACCTTGAGGGGTGCAGTTTACTAGAATGGTGTCACTTTTGGGCATTTTCTGTCATATAGGCCCCTTAAAGTCAATTCAAATGTAAGGTGGTCCCTTAAAGAAAAAAAAAAAAAAAAAAAAAGGTTTTGCAAATTTTGTCGTACAAATGAGAAATCGCCGGTCAAATTTGAACCCTTATAACTTCCTAAAAAAAAAATTTAAAAATTGTTCTGATGTAAAGTAGACTTGTGGGAAATGTTATTTATTAACTATTTTGTGTGATATGACTCTCTGATTTAAAGCATAAAAATTAAGTTTCAAAATTGCAAAATTTTTGCCAAATTTCAGGGTTTTTTTCACAAATAAACTCAAGTAATTTAAAATTTTTTTTTTACTAATATCATGAAGAAAAATATGTCATGAAAAATCAATCTCAGAATCGGTGTGATACGTTGAGGCATTCTAGAGTTATGACCTCATAAAGTGAGAGTGGTCAGAATTGTAAAAAATTGGCCTGGTCAGGAAGGTGAAAACAGGCTTCGGGGTGAAGGGGTTAAGCTTTTAGTTGGGGTTCTGCACCAATTATGCACAGTACAGTTTTCAATACCTCATTCACATGTATCCGGAAAAAAATATCTGTTCATTTTCAGAGCATTGGTTTTATTTTGAAATCCCCTGAGTGCCTATTTCTGCATTATTCTGCAGATATGGTACACATTTTTGCTACTGATTGCATATGGCTTTTGCAGAAGTTTTGCAATATTTTACACTGCTTCTTCCCCCTGTATGATGCTGACCAAACAGAAGCAGGCAGAGCAATACTCAAAGGAAAGAACATGCCCCCTACCATAGCTTAGAGCAGATTTTACATAGCATCAGATAGAAGAAATACACGCCACCAGTGAAAACTATCTGATACCACCCACTTGGCCCAAACTTTAATGCATTAGGTGTCAAATACTTTGATCGCTAATATCTCTACAATGGAAAGTCAAAATTAAACAAAATGTTTTATTCCGCTCTGCAGCCAATAATACATCCTGTGTCCACTTCAACATGTAAAATTTGGTGAAAGGTCATCATGTCTGCAGAGGACCTGTCACTTCCTCAAAAAATTAAGGGACATACCTTGTAAAAGTCCCTGTGCTCCTTTGATTCTGTTGCTTTTCTCCATATTGCTCTGTGTCTCTCTATTGCAGAGATAGTCACATTAGTTACTTTCGAAGCACAGTATGTGAAATTTCTACCTGTCATGCAACTAGGCGTTTCTTCAGAGTCTTCTCTGGGCAGATGCGCTCTCCATCCTCCTTCCCTAATGCTTTCAATCACAGCTCTGTAATGTGTAAGGCTGCTAGATAAGCTACCAAGCTGTAATTAGCCATGTGTAGGAGGGAGGGGTGAAAGAACTCCCAAAAAAGACTAAAGAAATGCCTAGATGTCCTACAAAAAGAGAGTGCTGTCTGTTCTTTTCATGTACAAAGCTCATTCCTATTATTGTCTATCGAACTGTTCATATGCCGTATATATTTTTTCTGACTGACGGGTCCACACCAAAACAGAGAAATGTTGAACCAGGTCACTGATTTTGAAGTAGGTCACTAATGAAACGTGCCAATGTGTGTGGGTCTGTGCAAAAAATGGGGCAGCATTCGGATGCCATCCATATGTCATTCTTGTGCTGTCTGAATTGCACTGACTGTGGAGAAACTTGAGAAACCTATGGAGGTTATTTTTTTTTTTTTTTTTTAACATGTAAGAAAAACTAAACTGTTGAAACCTTGGTAAAAATTGCTGACCAATCGCCAATGAAAATATCTAATACATTGAAGAAAATCCCCTTTTTTTGTGTATGTTGATGAAACATTACTGACATCGAATGACCCGAAGTCTAGCTTTTAAAGCATTCCGCTGAAATGTGATATATATTTTTTTTAATTCATAGGGATTTTGTCCAATATTAATTTATTTTTACTCACTTATATAGCGCCATTAACATCTTCATGACTGAGCCCTTTTTCGTTTTTGCGTTTGTTTTTCCCTCCCCTTCTTCCCAGAGCCATAACTTTTTTATTTTTCCATCAATATGGCCATGTGAGGGCTTGTTTTTTTGCGGGACAAGTTGTACTTTTTAAAGGGAACCTGTCACCCAAAAATCGAAGATGAGCTGCGGCCACCAGCATCAGGGGCTTATCTACAGCATTCTGGAATGCTGTAGATAAGCCCCCGATGTATCCTAAAAGATGAGAAAAAGAGGTTAGATTATACTCACCCAGGGGCGGTCCCGTTGCAATTGAAGACATTTTCTCATAGGCTACTTTCACATTAACGTCGTGCACTGCACGTCGCAATGCGACGTTGCGGCGCACCGACGCATACTGTGGAAGCGCCGCACAACGGGGCAGCGGATGCTGTTTTTCAACGCATCTGCTGCCCCATTGTGATGTGCGGGGAGGTGGGGGCGGAGTTCCGGCCGCGCATGCGCGGTCGGAAATGCTGGACACGGCGCACCAAAAATCGTTACATGCAACTATTTTGGTGGCGACGGTCCGACGGAACCGTCGCACGACGGTTGCGACGTGTGGCAATGCGTCGCACTGCGTCGCTAATGCAAGTCAATGGAGAAAATCGCATCCTGCAAGCACTTTTGCAGGATGCGTTTTTTCTACCAAACGACGCATAGCGACGTACAGTGCACGACACTAGTGTGAAATTAGCCTTATTAAATATAACGATGAACCTTTTCATATGGAAACAAACGTAAAGGTATTTTTCCACAAACAAAGTACATTTTAATTGATAGATTTTAGAATAAGAAAGTTCCACAATTGGATGTAAAAAAAAAAAAATATATTTCCTGAGATAATCCTTTAAATGTGTCCCTGCTTTGTACTGTGTAATATCTGTATCTGTCCGTGCAGGAACATGTTTGGATATACCACATACCACCTCCTGTCCTGTACTGGGGTGGAATTAAAAGAGAATACAGACAGGACAGTACAGGATCACAGCTGGTTCTTTCTGTGATGTAAAACAACTTTTTAACCAATCAGAGAATCTTATCGACGAGAAGCTGTCGATAGGATTTTTTTCAGTTAACTACAGACACTGTCCGGTCGGCGCCGTTATACTGATTAGATTGATACCTTGGTTGATGAAATCCGTGTTGTGGTTATTGTTTAATCTGTATTTGTAGTTTTGAGTTAATGATATTCTCGTGCTTTGGCGGTCTGTGGAGGGGACTGTATGTCTGGGGGCTTTATGTGGTGCTTTGCTTACATATACACCTGTATGGTTTATGACAGGTCACTTATCCTTAAAGGGAACCTGTCACCCCCCAAAATCAAAGGTGAGCTAAGCCCACCGGCATCAGGGGCTTATCTACAGCATTCTGGAATGCTGTAGATAAGCCCCAATGTAACCTGAAAGATGAGAAAAAGAGGTTAGATTATACTCACCCAGGGGAGGTCCCGCTGCTGGTCCGGGTCCAATGGGTGTCGCGGTCCGGTCTAATGCCTCCCATCTTCTTAAGATGACGTCCTCTTCTTGTCTTCACGCTCTGGCGCAGGCATACTTTGTCTGCCTTGTTGAGGGCACAGCAAAGTACTGCAGTGCGCAGGCGCCGGGAAAGGTCAGAGAGGCCCAGCGCCTGCGTACTGCAGTACTTTGCCCTCAACAGGGCAGACAAAGTAATCCTGCGCCGGAGCCGCAGCGTGAAGACAAGAAGAGGACTCCTACGGGCACAGGACATCCACCTCCGGGCACAGGACTGTCCACATCCGAGACTAGTACCATGGACGACTTGCATCTCTGTGTACGCTGCGGGTGCCAGGCTATTCAGCTGCCCTGGGTGCTGGCTCTGCTGACCTCCATGCACTCTGCAGACCAGCACACACCAGACTGACACTGACGTGCACCTCGCACACCTGGCCTGACCTGGCCAGACACCTGACACACCCATACCCCTTACTACAGGGTTTTTAAACACACACAAACCTGTGGCCTTCAGCCACCTGGAAAACCCGGACCGGAAATCCGTGACTCTCATGCACACCTATGGACTTCATCCGTCTGCATGCACATTCTGGGGAGAACAAACAGCGCCCCCTAGCTGTATCAGAGGCCACAGCCTCACAAGGGATATAGCTTCAGCCTTGAGTTCTGTATGCTTGATCTGTTGCCTGACCTTGTCTTCAATCTGACCATCTGCCTGTTTAACCCCTTCAGCTCTGATCCGTTATCCTGCCGGTAACCTGACCTAGGAACATTACCTGGCTACACTTTTGTCTCTTCTGTTTATGACATACCCTGCTGGCTTCTGACCATGGACTCCTTGACCACTGACTCATGGCTTGGCCATGAGAAGTGACTAGCGTCACAATACGTTTGGCCAATACTTTTTTTCTTTTTCACCAGTATGGATCCTGTTCACCTGCTTTGTGACCAGGTGGTGAATTTGAGGCAGATGACTCAAGATCTGGCGAAGGGGAGGCGTTCCAGCAGGTGGGAATAATCATGTCCTTACTGCAAGTTGGTCCTCAGACCTGGGCATTTTCTTTGTCTCCACAAGCCCCAGAACGGTTTTCTGTTGATGCCTTTTTTGACAGTTTAGGTCTGATTTATGACGAACCCAACATAATCCACGTCGCTGAGGCTAAGATCATGAACCTGTCATTTGGGGGTTGCACAGCTGAGGACTACTGTACTGAGTTCCGGCAGTGGTCCACTGAAGTTCTATGGAACGATGCAGCTCTCAGGTGCCAGTTCCAAAGAGGCCTTTCCGAGTCACTCAAGGATGCTCTGGTCCTCCATGACGCCCCTTGTTCTCTGATGGAGGCCATGATTCAGGCCATATGAATGGACCGCAGAATCCGTGAGAGACATGGTGAACAGCAGGCCACATGTTATACTTCCCCGGAGAAGGTCCATTTACCCAAGATTAGAGTTGCCAGTCTTCGTTTTGCGGAGAGAAGACGGAGACAGGATCTCTGTCTATACTGTGGTCTCTTTGAACATTTTCTTAAGAATTGCTCAACTCCTCCTTAAAGGGACTCTGTCACCTGAATTTGGAGGGAACAATTTTCAGTCATATGGGCGGGGTTTTCGGGTGTTTGATTCACCCTTTCCTTACCCGCTGGCTGCATGCTGGCTGCAATATGGGATTGAAGTTCATTCTCTGTCCTCCGTAGTACATGCCTGCACAAGGCAATCTTGCCTTACGCAGACGTGTACTATGGAGGACAGAGAATGAACTTCAATCCAATATTGCAGCCAGCATGCAGCCAGCGGGTAAGGAAAGGGTGAATCAAACACCCGAAAACCCCGCCCATATGACTGAAAATTGTTCCCTCCAAATTCAGGTGACAGAGTCCCTTTAAGCTATCAAACCATCAGGAGAACGTCGGAGTCTTGGTGACTGCTGAGGAGGTCACCCAGACTCCCAGGTACCTTTTTCTTCCTCTGATAAAGTACTGATAAATACGATGATTTCCCTCGAGAGCCAGGTGTTTTATTGATTCGGGACTAGTTTTGAAGTTAGGGTTAGGGACAGTTAGTTTAGGAAGACCCATTCAAGTCATCGCCCTCAACAAGACACTGTTAGCTCACAATTTGGTCAAGATAGCAACGGTGGATTTCACTCTCCAAGTGGGAGCACTCCCCTCTGAATCCATCTCCTGTTTTGTGTGGAATAATTTACCTGCTAAATTGGTTTTGGGGTTTCCATGGTTGCAGATTCACAATCCAGTTATTGATTGGTGTAAGAAGGAGATTGTGAAATGGAGCCCCAATTGTTTTCAGAAATGTCTAAAAAATGTACAAATATGTAATAAGTAACAAATAAGTACCTGAAGAACTTCGTAGATGTGTTCTCGGAAAAAGAGGCGAAAATACTACCTCCCCAATGTGCCTATGATTGTGCTATTGATCTTATTCTTAACGCCAAGTTGCCAAAAGCTCGTCTTTACAATTTGTTGGGGTCTGAACGGACCGCCATGAAAGAATGTTAATGAAAGTTTACAAAAGGGTCATATCCTTCCTTCCTCCTTCCCTATAGCTGCTGGATTTTTTTCTGTTTAAAAAAATGAGGCTCTTCGTTCTTGCCTCGATTTCCAAGAACTAAACAAGATCACTGTTAAAAATACTTACCCACTTTCACTCATCCCCGACCTTATAATCAGCTTCTGGAGGCCAGGGTGTTTTCTAAACTTGATCTTAAAGGGAACCTGTCACCAGTTTTTTTTGCCTATCAACTAAAAATATCATCTAATAGAGTGTGAGCTATACATTCCCCAACTACTTATGAAATCTCCCGACTCCCCATGAATCCCCCATAAGAACCTTTTATATTGCTCCAGCGCTGTATGGAAATAACCTTGGTCCGGTTCGATGGGCGTTGGTTCTGGCCCCACCCCAAATCGGCATCCTGTGCGCATTCCGTTCGGTGAATAGCATTGTTCACGTACAGATCCCGCGCGTGCGCCTTGAAATTGCCTTCTGCGCATGCGCCTTGAAATTGCCTTCTGCGCATGCGCAGTATGCTTTGCCCAACTGCGGGCAAAGCCGAAAAGCACTAGTACGCATGCGCCGGTAAACTACGTCCCGGAATACAGCGAAAGACTTCAGGGACATAGCACTTCCGGAGCATGCGCACTAATGCTTTTCGGCTTTGCCCGCAGTTGGGCAAAGCATACTGTGCACACACAGAAGGCAATTTGAAGGCGCACACGCGGGACCTGTACGCGAACAACGCTATTCACAGAACTGAATGCGTACAGCATGCCGATTTGGGGTGGGGAGAGGGGCCAGAACCAACGCCAATCGGACCGGACCGAGGATATTTCCATACAGCGCAGGCGCAATATAAAAGGTTCTTATGGGGGATTCATGGGGAGTCGGGAGATTTCATAAGTAGTTGGGGAATGTATAGCTCACACTCTATTAGATGATATTTTTAGTTGATAGGCAAAAAAACTGGTGACAGGTTCCCTTAAAAAGGTCTTACAATTTGATATGCATCCAGAAGGGTGATGAGTGGAAAACGGCGTTTTTAATGCACCTGCTGGGTTTCAGAATTTTATGAATGATATTTTCTTTGATTGCATTGGAAGATTTGTTGTCATTTACCTCGGTAACATTCAAATTTTCTTGCCAGACTTGGAAACGCACCAGGAACATGTCCTTGTTATATTACAGAGACTGAAGGAGGACTCTCTGTTTGCTAAATTAGAGAAATGTGTTTTTTCTGTTCAGGAAATCTTTCTTGTGGTTTATCTTGTCAGCAGAAGGATTTAAGATGGACCCTGGGATGGTACAGGCCTTATTTGATTTGGTTCAACCTCATGATCTTAAGGGCTCATACTCACCAGCGAGAAACTCGAATGAATCTCGCACGTCAATACCCGGCCCTGCTGCCGGCACTCAGGAGCGGAGCGTGCGGCTGCATGTATTCCTATGCGGCCGCACACTCCGATCTGAGTGCCGGGTATTAACATGTGAGACTCATCCGAGTTTCTCGCTGGTGAGTATGAGCCCTAAGGCTTTGCAGCGTTTTCTGAGATTCGACAACTATTATAGAAAATTTATCAAGGGGTTTTCACAGATTGCTAAACCATTTACTGACCTTACATGTAAGAGCGTGAATCTCAAGGTTTGGTCGCTGCATGCTATCAGGGCTTTTGAAAGATTAAAAGTGTGATTTATGTCCGTACCCATTCTGATCCAACCTGATCTCCAAGAACTGTTCATTGTGGAGGTGAATACTTCAGAGATTGGAGTGGGGGCAGTGTTATCCCAGGAGCCCAAAACTCTGACTAACCAATGTCCGTGTGCTTTTCTTTCTTAACAATTTTTGTCTGCGGAGAGAAATTATGATGTTGGCAATCAGGAGTTACTTGCTGTTAAATTGGCCTTTGAGGAGGCAATTTTTGGAGGGGCGGTTCATCCAGTTACAGTTATCATGGATCACAAGAATATAGCTTACATTGAATCTGCTAAAAGGTGAACTCCTAGACAGGCCAGATGGTACTTGTTTTTCTCTTGGTTTAATTTTTTTATTACATTCAGGCCAGGGTCTAAGAATTTGAAAGCTGATGCTTTATCTTGTAGTCTAGATTCCATTTCTCCTCCAGAACCTCCATCCTTCATTATTCCTCAGGGTATTGTTTTGTCTATGGTAACCTCGGAATTGGTAAAGAAAATTCGTAAAGTTCAGTTGTTGGCTCCTTCCACTTCTCCAGGGTCCAAATTATTTGTACCTGTGTACCTAAGATTGCGGGTGTTACTGGAATTTCATGATTCCATTTTAAGTGGTCATCCTGGGGTTACTGCCACAAGGAAATCCGTTGCTAGACTTTTTTGGTGTCCGTCCATCCATAATGATATTAAAGATTTTGTAACTGCTTTTGAAGTCTGTGCAAGCGCCAAAGTCAGTCATAGCTGGCCGGCTGTGGAATTGGCTCCATTACCTATTCCAGAAACACCATGGACTCATTTGTCTATAGATTTCATTACAGATTTGCCTCTGTCTGATGGGAAGACTGCTATCTGGGTGGTAGTTGATCGATTCAGTAAACAAGCTCATTTTGTTCCTTTGTCAGGATTACCTAATGCAGAGACACTCTCCAAGTTGTTTATTTTTCATATTGTAAGGTTACATGGGATCCCTCTGAACATTGTGTCTGATAGGGGAGTACAATTTGTCTCTAAATTTTGGAGAGCGTTTTGCAATAAACTAGGTATTGACTTGTCATTTTCATCTGCTTTTCACCCTGAAACCAATGGTCAGACTGAGAGGACATATCAATCTTTGGAACAAATTTTAAGGTGCTTTGTGGCAGCACGTCAGGAGAATTGGTCTTCGTTTTTACCTCTTGCTGAGTTCGCTTTTAACAGTCGAGTAAATTAATCTACCGGAACCTCACCATTCTTCTGTAATTTTGGTTTTCATCCCCAATTTGGTGAATTTTCTAGGATTAGTTCTGAATGCCCTGGGGCGGAGGTCGCTGTGCAGAGATTTCGGGATGTCTGGAGGGAGGTTTAAAAGAATATTGAGACTGCCCAGATATGCCAAAAATTAAAGGCCGATAGAAGACGTTCGGTGGATCCTGTTTCTAAGATTAGGGATGAGGTTTGGTTGTCTTCTAAGAACATTAAACTTAAAGTGCCGTCGGCGAAGTTGGGTCCAAAGTTTATTGGTCCTCATGAGATCCTAGAAGTGGTCAATCCTGTGGCATTTAGATTAAAGCTTCTCCCATCCCTTCGCATCGCTAACGTATTCTGTTATGACCCCAATGGCAGAGGGTCTCAGAAATAATTACTAAGTCTGCAAACACAAAAAACCAGCTCATAGGGCAGTGGTAACTGAGCTGACCATATATCTAATCCTAGCACCACAAATAGCAGCAGCCGGGGAACGTGCCTACGTTGGTTCTAGACGTCTCGCGCCAGCCGGAGAACTAACTAACCCTAGAAGGGAAAAGAAAGACCTTTCTTGCCTCCAGAGGAAAGACCCCAAAAGTTGGATACAAGCCCCCAACAAATAATAACGGTGAGGTAAGAGGAAAAGACAAACGTAAGAATGAGCTAGGTATTTAGCAAAGAGAGGCCCACTAGCTAATAGCAGAATATAGTAAGATGACTTATATGGTCAGCAAAAACCCTATCAAAATATCCACGCTGGATATTCAAGAACCCCCGAACCGTCTAACGGCCCGGGGGGAGAACACCAGCCCCCTAGAGCTTCCAGCAAGGTCAGGAATCACATTTAGTACAAGCTGGACAAAAATGAGAGCAAGCAAATAACCAAAAAACAAAGAAGCAGGACTTAGCTTAATTTTGCACGAACCAGGACCAGCAGACAGCAGCAAACAGAAAGGATCTGATTACAACGATGCTAGGCACTGGACTAAGGATCCAGGAAGTTTATATAGCAACACCCCTGGACTAACGACCCAGGTGGGTGCCAAACTGAGGAAAGACAATCCCAGAGTCATATCACTAGTAACCACAAGAGGGAGCCAAAAAGTCTAATTCACAACAGTATTCCATAAATCCCTATTAAAGGAGTATATCTCTTCTGCATTGTCTCCCTCATCCCCGCCTCCTCCGCTTTTAGCTGACGGTGGCCTGGAGTATGATGTTCAGAGGGTTGTGGATTCTCGGAGGGTCCGTAATTCCCTTTATTACCTCATCCACTGGAGGAGATATGGACTAAAGGAGAGTTCCTGGGTCCCTTCTCAAGTTGTGAAGGCCGATCGGTTAGTTAGGGCCTTCCATCTAAGATTTCCTGGGAAGCCTGGGGGTTCGGTGGCACCCCTAGAAGAGGGGATACTGTCACGGTTCTGGGATGCATTTACTTACTGCTCTGCCCTCCAATCTGGTATAGGGGTGTGCTGAGGCTGTCAGTACTTTGATTGACAGCTTAGCCATCCAATCTGGTACAGTGCTGTGCTTAGCTGTCAGTGTGTTGATTGACAGCTCGACTATCCAATCTGAGACTGAGGCATCAGCTGTCTCCAGGTGTTCATTATTCCAGGTAATTGCCATGCCTCTTAACTGAGCTGTATCTCCCAAAACTCCGCCAGATGTACATTCAGCTTGTGAGGTTTGTGCTTGCCTGTGCCTTGAGTTCGCCTGTGCCTTGAGTTCTGTATGCTTGATCTGTTGCCTGACCTTGGACTTCAATCTGACCATCCGCCTATTTAACCCCTTCAGCTCTCATCCGTTATCCTTTCGGTACTCTGACCTCGGAATGGTACCTGACTAAGCTTTTGTCTCTTCCTTCTGTTACTGACGTACCCTCCTGGCTTCTGACCTTGGACTCCTTGACCACTCTGACTCACGGCTTGGCCGTGAGAAGTAAGTAGTGTCACAGTAATCACCATGGAGTCCAGATTTGGCCCTTGGGCCAGAGTTTGACATATGTGCTTTAAAGGTTAGCTAGCTTCGTAGAAACTTCCTTTGCTTTGTGTTGATTCTGAGCTTCAATCTGTTTTATAACCCAGAGCTGCACTCACAATTTTCTTCTTTTCATGCTGTCATGTTACTTTAAAAACTATAATACGTTATTAAATGCAATTAGCACTATTTATGGTGTTGTTTTTGTCCTGTGTTTGAGAGTGTTTTGTTTTTTGTTATATTTTTATACAAAACACTGCATTTTTGTTGTATGTTTTTATATGGAATTTGAAAAATGCTAGAACCAAAATGACCTCCATAACAAACCGCAGATTTCTATAGCAAGAAAGGTTTGTCTGAAAGCTATTGAATATGGGAGGTTAAAGGGAATCTTTCACCAAGTTTTTGCATAAAGAAAACCATAATGTAGAGACTGAGACCCTGATTCAAGTGTTGTCCCTTACTCGGCTGCTTAATGTAGTTTGGATAAAAATTACAGTTTTATCAGCAGGAAATTATGACTAGAGGACTAGAAAACCTGCTGCCAGGTAGTCAAGCATTTTCATGAGCTCTGTATAGACCCGCCCCCACCACGGATTGCAGCTTTGTGTTTACACTGCCCATGGGCAGAAAGCTGTCAATCAGTGGGGTGGGTGGGGCTATACAGAGCTCAGCATTCAGAGAACTTCTAGATCTGTAGTAGATAAAACAGTGATTTTATCAAAATGACAGAAATCAGCCCAGTAAGTGATGCATTGCTGGAATCAGGGTCTCTGCCCCTACATCATTCTGCTTTCAGAAGGGGTAGAAAAAAGCTGATGACAGATTCACTTTAAGTTTAAAATGTTAGCAGATCCACCTTTTATGCTTATTATGTTTCTATTACTATTATGTATTATCCATTGTTGGAAAAGTCACAACAAAATGTGCAACCATAATGACTGTCCCTTTTCAATTTTTTAAATCTCTTATGGTTATTGATAAGTTTGGTGACAAAATAACAGTTTAGTTTTTGAGAAGCTAACTCAAAAATGTCAATATGGCTTCTTTTCCTAATGCCATTGGACGAGAAAAATTGGAAAATAAAACAATTTAATTACTTGAGCATCATTTTAAGTTATTTTACTTATATAAAGTCATTGTGTTATTAATTCTGCCTATTTTTTTTTAAATTCACATCACACTAAGTGCATTAATCTGCATTTACTTATTCCACTGGCTCACTATTCACTATATCTCCTAAGTTATTCAGTGTGTATATATATATATATATATATATCTATATAATTGTCTAAGGGTTTTTCCGTCTGTCTGTCTTTCTGTCTGTCTGTCTGTCCGTCTTTCTGTCTGTCTGTCCTGGAAATCCCGTGTCTCTGATTGGTCGAGGCCGCCAGGCCTTGACCAATCAGCGACAGGCACAGTATCGACGTAGATGTCATAATGGTTGCCAAGGCGACGATGATGTCATAAAGGTATACTACGGGGACATGCATATTCTAGAATACCCGATGTGTTAGAATCGGGCCACAATCTAGTATATATATATATATATATATATATATATATATATATATATATATATATATATATATACTGAATAACTTAGGAGATATAGTGAGCAGGTGGAATAAGTAATTGCAAATTAATGCAATTAGTGTGATATTCATTCTGCCTATATATTATACATATATATATATCTATATCTAATATATAATTGCCTAGAATACTACTTCCTGCAATTTGTGCCAACTTCCGTGGCTTTGTCCGGAGCTAATGTCCGGAGATAATGTCCGGAGATAATGTCCGGAGATAATGTCCGGAGCTAATGTCCGGAGATAAGTGACGTCACCAATGTCCTACACCCAGGCAGAGCACAGGGGCCCCAGGCAGCATATGGGGCCCCAGGCAGAGCACAGTGGCCCCAGGCAGAGCACAGGGGCCCCAGGCAGCATATGGGGCCCCAGGCAGAGCACAGTGGTCCCAGGCAGAGCACAGGGGCCCCAGGCAGCCTATGGGGCCCCAGGCAGAGCACAGTGGCCCCAGGCAGAGCACAGAGGCCCCAGGCAGCATATGGGGCCCCAGGCAGAGCACAGGGGCCCCAGGCAGCATATGGGGCCCCAGGCAGAGCACAGTGGCCCCAGGCAGAGCACAGGGGCCCCAGGAAGAACATGGGGCCCCAGGCAGAGCACAGGGGCCCCAGGCAGCATATGGGGTCCCAGGCAGAGCACAGGGGCCCCAGGCAGCATATGGGGCCCCAGGCAGAGCACAGTGGCCCCAGGCAGAGCACAGGGGCCCCAGGCAGAACATGGGGCCCCAGGCAGAGCACAGGGGCCCCAGGCAGAGCACAGGGGCCCCAGGCAGCATATGGGGCCCCAGGCAGAGCACAGGGGCCACAGGCAGCATATGGGGCCCCAGGCAGAGCACAGTGGCCCCAGGCAGCATATGGGGCCCCAGGCAGAGCACAGTGGTCCCAGGCAGAGCACAGGGGCCCCAGGCAGCTTATGGGGCCCCAGGCAGAGCACAGTGGCCCCAGGCAGAACATGGGGCCCCAGGCAGAGCACAGTGGCCCCAGGCAGAGCACAGGGGCCCCAGGCAGAACATGGGGCCCCAGGCAGAGCACAGGGGCCCCAGGCAGAGCACAGGGGCCCCAGGCAGCATATGGGGCCCCAGGCAGAGCACAGGGGCCCCAGGCAGCATATGGGGCCCCAGGCAGAGCACAGTGGCCCCAGGCAGAGCACAGGGGCCCCAGGCAGCATATGGGGCCCCAGGCAGAGCACAGTGGTCCCAGGCAGAGCACAGGGGCCCCAGGCAGCCTATGGGGCCCCAGGCAGAGCACAGTGGCCCCAGGCAGAACATGGGGCCCCAGGCAGAGCGCAGGGGCCCCAGGCAGAGCACAGGGGCCCCAGGCAGCATATGGGGCCCCAGGCAGAGCACAGTGGCCCCAGGCAGAGCACAGGGGCCCCAGGCAGAACATGGGGCCCCAGGCAGAGCACAGGGGCCCCAGGCAGCATATGGGGCCCCAGGCAGAGCACAGGGGCCCCAGGCAGCATATGGGGCCCCAGGCAGAGCACAGCGATATTTTGGACCACTGTGCGGTGTTTCAGACCCCCTGTGTGATGTCTGGGGCCCTGTTCTTAAGTATATTAAAGATTAAAGTAACGTATATTAAAGTATATTATAGATCAAATTTGACACGTTTATGAGCACCATTGAGTGATATACTCAAGAATGACATAATTTTTCAACATTTTATGGTTTCAAACTGTAAACACTCAGAGTTTTTTTTACTTCAACCAGAAAACCTTAACGGTTCATAAAAAACTTGACTGTTCAGGATATGATAAAAGTCATAGTATTCTGAATCTTTAACTTATAAAGATACCTTTACATGGGGTGATTATTGGTTCCAGAGAGGCTTTCGGCCGATAATCGTACACATGGCTGGTGACAGGACAATACAATATAAACGTTCAAAGGTAAACACTGATAACATTAAAATCTAATATATAATTGCCTAGAATACTACTTCCGGCAATTTGTGCCAACTTCCGTGGCTTTGTCCGGAGATAATGTCCGGAGATAAGTGACGTCACCAGCGTCCTACACCCGCTCAGGGTGGACAAAGATATATGCCTTCGTGGTGCGCGGCACTTTTCTGATTGGTTGCCGCCTGCCGCGAGCAACCAATCAGAAATGTGCCGTACTGTCAAGAATTGTCAAGAGCTGGTGAGTGCAGCCATTTTTTGTTCTTTCTTACTATTATTTATTAATTGTATTATTCTTACATTTGAATAAATAAAGTATATATGGATTCTAGACTCCCGATTCTTTAGAATCGGGCTGCCATCTAGTATATATATATATCTATATATATATATATATATCTATCTACTATATAATTGTCTAAGGGGTACTTCTGTCTCTGTCTGTCTTTCTGTTTCTGTCTGTCCCGGAAATCCCGCGTCACTGAATCCTGGTGGCCGCGAACCAACTAGCGACGGGCACAGCCCGGCTGAGAATTAGTCCCTCCCTACTTCCGTCCAGTCAGTGCCCGGCGCTTGTTCCATACTCCCCTCCAGTCAGCGCTCACACAGGGTTAATGGCAGCGTTAATGGGCCGCGTTATGCCGCGGTGTAATGCACTCCGTTAACGCTGCTATTAACCCTGTGTGACCAACCTTTTACTATTGATGCTGCCTATGCATCATCAATAGTAAAAAGATCTAATGTTAAAAATAATAAAAACACAAAAAACCTGCTACTCTCACGTTCCGTCGTCCGCCGAGGCGCGCGCGGCTGCCGCCAGCTTCCGTTCCCAGAGATGCATTGCGAAATTACCGAGAAGACTTAGCGGTCTCGCGAGAACGCTAAGTCATCTGGGTAATTTCGCAATGCATCTCTGGGAACAGAAGCTGGCGGCTGCCGCGCGCGCATCGGGACAGCTTCTCTGGACGACGGAGGGTGAGTATATAACTATTTTTTATTTTCATTATTTTTTTTAAACAGGGATATGGTGCCCACACTGCTATATACTACGTGGGCTGTGTTATATACTGCGTGGCTGCTAAATACTACGTGGGCAGTGTTATATACTGCGTGGGCTGTGGTATATATTACGTGGGCAGTGTTATATACTGCGTGGGCTGTTATATACTATGTGGCCTGTGTGATATACTGCGTGGGCTGTTATATACTATGTGGCCTGTGTGATATACTGCGTGGGCTGTGTGATTATATTACGTGGGCTGTGTTATATACTACATGGCTGCTATATACTGCGTGGGCTGTGTTATATACTGCTTGGGCTGTGTTATATACTGCGTGGCTACTAAAAACTGCGTGGGCAGTGTTATATACTGCGTGGGCTGTGCTATATATTACGTGGGCAGTGTTATATACTGCGTGGCTGCTATATACTGCGTGGGCTGTGTTATATACTGCATGACCTGTGCTATACATTACGTGGGCTGTGTTATATACTGCGTGTCTGCTATATACTACATGGCTCCTATATACTGCGTGGCCTGTGCTATATACTATGTGGCTGCTACATACATACATACATACATACATACATACATACATACGCTAGAATACCCGATGCGTTAGAATCGGGCCACCATCTAGTATATATATATATATATATATATATATATATATATATATATATATATATATATATATATATATATATATATATATATATATATATATATATATATATATATTAGCTGCACTACCCGGCTTCGCCCGGGGTAATAACTGCTGTTAGCAAAATAGAATGTGTTAACAAAAATTTATTCTGCACAAAAAAAACACAAAACAAATAGATAGAAATGTAATTATTAAAAGGCAAAAACTAAGCTAATAGAAGCATTTTACAACATATATTTCAACACCAGAGATATTCCACACAGATTTAACTAAATTGGCCAAGTAATGTGAAGTAATCTTCCACTACTTATTCGAGAGCCTTTTGATAAACGACATTCTTAGTTTTTCCTTCAGGTGCAAAGACAAACAGATTTTTGGCTGTTCCAACTCTTGAACAGGCCACATAAAGTTGACAATGAGAAAAGCATGGAGATTGTAAATCTAAGCTAGCTGAAGAGCCCTGCGTTGCCTGGGCATAGTAAATATCTGTGGTTAGTTATAGCACCTCACTTCTCTTATTTTCCCATCACGCCTCTCATTTTCCCCATCACATGTTTCATTTTCCCCCTCACACCTCTCATTTTCCCCCTCACTCCTCTTATTTTCCCCCTCACTCTCATTCCCCCCTAACACTTGTCATTTCGACCTCACATCTGTCATTTTCCGATCACTCCACTATTTTCCCTCACTCCTCTCATTTTGCACTCACACCTTTTCATTTTCACCTCACACCTCTCATTTTCACCTCAGTATATACATGTTTGTCATCTCCCTTATATATAGTATACACCTGTATGTCATCTCCTGTATATAGTATATACCTGTATGTCATCTCCCCAGTATATAGTATATACCTGCTGTGTGTCATCTCCCCTGTATATAGTATATACCTGTATGTCATGTCCTCCTATATATAGTATATACCTGTATGTAATCTCCTCCTGTATATAGTATATACCTGTGTGTCATCTCACCTATATATAGTATATATCTGTGTCATCTCCACCTGTATATAGTATATACCTGTATGTCATCTCCTCCTATACATAGCATATACCTGTATGTCATCTCCTCCTGTATATACTATATACCTGTAGGTAATCTGCTCCTGTATATAGTATATACCTGTGTGTCATCTCCTCCTGTATATAGTATATACCTGTATGTCATCTCCTCCTGTATGTAGTATGTACCTGTATGTCATCTCCTCCTCTATATAGTATATACCTGTGTGTCATCTCTCCTGTATATAGTATATATCTGTGTGTCATCTCCTCCTGTATATAGTATATACCTGTGTGTCATCTCCCCTGTAAATAGTATATACCTGTGTGTCATCTCCTCCTGTATATAGTATATATCTGTATGTCATCTCCTCCTGTATTAGCCCTCGTTCACACGTTATTTGGTCAGTATTTTTACCACAGTATTTGTAAGCTAAATTGGCAGCCTTATAAATCCCCAGCCAACAGTAAGCCCACCCCCTGGCAGTATATATTAGCTCACACATACACATAATAGACTGGTCATGTGACTGACAGCTGCCGGATTCCTATATGGTACATTTGTTGCTCTTGTAGTTTGTCTGCTTATTAATCAGATTTTTATTTTTGAAGGATAATACCAGACTTGTGTGTGTTTTAGGGCGAGTTTCATGTGTCAAGTTGTGTGTGTTGAGTTGCGTGTGGCGACATGCATGTAGCGACTTTTGTGAGATGAGTTTTGTGTGGCGACATGCGTGTAGCAACTTTTTGTGTGTCGAGTTGCATGTGACAGGTTAGTGTAGCAAGTTGTGTGCAGCAAGTTTTGCGCATGGCGAGTTTTGCGCGTGGCGAGTTTTATGTGTGGTGCCTTTTGAGTATGTGCAAGTTTTGTGTGAGGCAACTTTTGCATGTGTTGCAACTTTTGTGCATGTGGCAATTTTTCCGCGTGTGCAAGTTTTGCGTGTGGCGAGTTTTCCATGAGGTGAGTTTTGCACGTGTGACGAGTTTTGCATGTGGAGAGATTTCCGTGTGGCGAGTTTTGAGCTGCGACTTTTCTGTTTCAACTTTTATGTGGCGAGGTTGGTGTATGTGTGGTGAAATGTGCACTGAGGGTGGTATATGTGTTCGAGCACGTGGTAGTGTGTGGCGCATTTTGTGTGTGTGTTCATATCCCCGTGGTGGTGTGGTGATTATCCCATGTCGGGGCCCCACCTTAGCAACTGTACAGTATATACTCTTTGGCGCCATCGCTCTCATTCTTTAAGTCCCCCTTGTTCACATCTGGCAGCTGTTAATTTGCCTCCAACACTTTTCCTTTCATTTTTTCCCCATTATGTAGATAGGGGCAAAATTGTTTGGTGAATTGGAAAGCGCGGGGTTAAAATTTCACCTCACAACATAGCCTATGACGCTCTCGGGGTCCAGACGTGTGACTGTGCAAAATTTTGTGGCTGTAGCTGCGACGGTTCAGATGCCAATCCCGGACATACACACATACATACATACATACAAACACACATTCAGCTTTATATATTATCTATCTATCTATACATACATACATACATACATACATACATACATACATACATACATACATACATACATACATACATATATATATATATATATATATATATATATATATATATATATATATATATATATATATACTAGCTGTACTACCCGGCTTCGCCCGGGTTAATGACTGCTGTTAGCAAAATAGAATGTTAACAAAAATTTATTCTGCACGCAAAAACCACAAAACAAATAGATAGAAATGTAATTATTAAAAGGCAAAAACTAAGCTAATAGAAGCATTTCACAACATATATTAGCTTTGTTATACTGAGAATGTCTTTGTTGCCTATATTAACCAATCAGAGCTCAGATTAATTAACTGTAGCAAAATAGAAGCTGAGCTGTGATTGGTTGCTATTGGCAGCCTGATAAATCCCCAGCCAACAGGAAGCCCACCCCCTGGCAGTATATATTAGCTCACACATACACATAATAGACAGGTCATGTGACTGACCGCTGCCGTATTTCCTATATGGTACATTTGTTGCTCTTGTAGTTTGTCAGCTTATTAAATCAGATTTTTATTTTTGAAGGATAATACCAGACTTGTGTGTGTTTTAGGGCGAGTTTCATGTGTCAAGTTGTGTGTGTTGAGTTGCGTGTGGCGACATGCATGTAGCAACATTTTGTGTGTCGAGTTGCATGTGACAGGTTAGTGTAGCAAGTTGTGTGCAGCAAGATTTGTGCATGGCGAGTTTTATGTGTGGTGCGTTTTGAGTATGTGCAAGTTTTGTGAGGCAACTTTAGCATGTGTTGCAACTTTTGTACATGTGGCAATTTTTCTGTGTGCAAGTTTTGCGTGAGTTTTCCATGAGGTGAGTTTTCCATGAGGTGAGTTTTGCACGTGTGGCGAGTTTTGCGTGAGCCTAGTTTTGCATATGGCGAGTTTTGAATGTAGCGAGTTTTGCGCGTGGCGAGTTTTGAGTGGTGACTTTTGTGTTTCGACTTTTATGTGGCGAGGTTGGTGTGTGTGTGGTGAAATGTGTGCTGAGGGTCGTATATGTGTTCAAGCAAGTGGTAGTGTGTGGCGCATTTTGTGTTTGTGTTCATATCCCCGTGTGTGGTGAGTATCCCATGTCGGGGCCCCACCTTAGCAACTGTACGGTATATACTCTTTGGCGCCATCGCTCTCATTCTTTAAGTCCCCATTGTTCACATCTGGCAGCTGTCAATTTTCCTCCAACACTTTTCCCTTCACTTTTTCCCCATTACGTAGATAGGGGCAAAATTGTTTGGTGAATTGGAACGCGCGGGGTTAAAATTTCACCTCACAACGTAGCCTATGACGCTCTCGGGGTCCAGACGTGTGACTGTGCAAAATTTTGTGGCTGTAGCTGCGACGGTGCAGATGCCAATCCCGGACATACACACATACATACATACACACATTCAGCTTTATATATTAGATATACCTGTATGTAATCTCCTGTATATAGTATATACCTGTGTGTCATCTCACCTATATATAGTATATATCTGTGTGTCATCTCCTCCTGTATATAGTATATACCTGTATGTCATCTCCTCCTATACATAGCATATACCTGTATGTCATCTCCTCCTGTATATACTATATACCTGTAGGTAATCTGCTCCTGTATATAGTATATACCTGTGTGTCATCTCCTCCTGTATATAGTATATACCTGTATGTCATCTCCTCCTGTATGTAGTATGTACCTGTATGTCATCTCCTCCTCTATATAGTATATACCTGTGTGTCATCTCTCCTGTATATAGTATATATCTGTGTGTCATCTCCTCCTGTATATAGTATATACCTGTGTGTCATCTCCCCTGTAAATAGTATATACCTGTGTGTCATCTCCTCTTGTATATAGTATATATCTGTATGTCATCTCCTCCTGTATTAGCCCTCTTTCACACGTTATTTGGTCAGTATTTTTACCACAGTATTTGTAAGTTAAATGGGCAGCCTGATAAATCCCCAGCCAACAGTAAGCCCACCCCCTGGCAGTATATCTTAGCTCACACATACACATAATAGACTGGTCATGTGACTGACAGCTGCCGGATTCCTATATGGTGCATTTGTTGCTCTTGTAGTTTGTCTGCTTATTAATCAGATTTTTATTTTTGAAGGATAATACCAGACTTGTGTGTGTTTTAGGGCGAGTTTCGTGTGTCAAGTTGTGTGTGTTGAGTTGCGTGTGGCGACATGTATGTAGCGACTTTTGTGAGATGAGTTTTGTGTGGCGACATGCGTGTAGCAACTTTTTGTGTGTCGAGTTGCATGTGACAGGTTAGTGTAGCAAGTTGTGTGCAGCAAGTTTTGCGCATGGCGAGTTTTGCGCGTGGCGAGTTTTATGTGTGGTGCCTTTTGAGTATGTGCAAGTTTTGTGTGAGGCAACTTTTGCATGTGTTGCAACTTTTGTGCATGTGGCAATTTTTCTGCGTGTGCAAGTTTTGCGTGTGGCGAGTTTTCCATGAGGTGAGTTTTGCACGTGTGGCGAGTTTTGCATGTGGAGAGTTTTGCGCGTGGCGAGTTTTGAGCGGCGACTTTTGTGTTTCGACTTTTATGTGGCGAGGTTGGTGTATGTGTGGTGAAATGTGCGCTGAGGGTGGTATATGTGTTCGAGCACGTGGTAGTGTGTGGCGCATTTTGTGTGTGTTCATATCCCCGTGGTGGTGTGGTGATTATCCCATGTCGGGGCCCCACCTTAGCAACTGTACAGTATATACTCTTTGGCGCCATCGCTCTCATTCTTTAAGTCCCCCTTGTTCACATCTGGCAGCTGTTAATTTGCCTCCAACACTTTTCCTTTCATTTTTTCCCCATTATGTAGATAGGGGCAAAATTGTTTGGTGAATTGGAACGCGCGGGGTTAAAATTTCGCCTCACAACATAGCTTTGACGCTCTCAGGGTCCAGACGTGTGACTGTGCAAAATTTTGTGGCTGTAGCTGCGACGGTTCAGATGCCAATCCCGGACATACACACACACATACATACATACATACACACATGCACACATTCAGCTTTATATATATATATACTTGGATGTACATTTTAAGGATATTTTGATCTATATTGTTAATTTTTTAGAAAGCCTATAGCGTACTGACAACCTCCACATGCTATATTTGTTTTCTGGCTTACGGCAAAGTGTATGTAGTCCTTTGGTTCACAAAGTACGGTACATCTTTTCTATGGAGCCACGTGGTTTGTTGTACAGAATGTACATACTATTCCGCGTGCTGATACATAGCTGTAAATGTTGATCCGAGAAATTGTATGTAATAGGGCTAATATACAACTACAATTATTTCTGGTACCTTTTTAAGGTGTTGTCAACAGTAAATACTAAAATGGCTAAAAATTTGGAGGCCAAAATTGAGTGCCCACCGGCTGACAATTAGCCGGCCTGTCAGCACCATTTCTCCATCATTTGATTGTGGTTGGCATGAGACCTCGATGAAGACATCTGGGGCCCTGGAGGGAGATTGCGGCTATTTTTCTCCCACCGCTGGACCTCTTTGTACTGGATGATATCTGTCTGTATGGTAGCCAGGCTGGCTTAGAAGCTGGCATTACATTTTTCCTATTCTGGACAGTTCCTATTTGCTTTGTCAATGCCACCTCATTAGGTACACAATCCAGCTGCAGTCTTTACTCAGATTAGTGCCAGATATAATGGAAACTTTTTTTCTCTAATTTTTTCCCTTTACCACTACTTTGTTGGTCAAGCTTTATCTCGATTTGGAACATGGGAGA
Organism: Ranitomeya variabilis; assembly: GCF_051348905.1. Classification (NCBI taxonomy): domain Eukaryota; kingdom Metazoa; phylum Chordata; class Amphibia; order Anura; family Dendrobatidae; genus Ranitomeya; species Ranitomeya variabilis. The sequence goes on along the minus strand of NC_135232.1, from coordinate 209,540,819 downwards.
TAAGGGGACATTGCCAGTGTGACCTACGAGTTCCAGGAAATGCATTAGACAGATTATGCTTCTATACTCCTCAGCTGTCACACAGCTACTCAGCTGCTATGTGTGTACAGAAACACAACCAAACGGTCTCCTAATGAGGCACGTTAAAAAATAATGTTAGCTACTGTGCCATGCCACATCTCAGACCTGGCGCTTTTTATGAGTAATTGTTTTGTTAGCGTAGAATAAAGCATAGTGGGTAGGACTGAACCAGGTGTGCCCTTAGTCACGGGAAACTTGGCCTTCAAATTGTTTACAACACAGAGTGATCCCATCTCGTTATATTGGTCATTTTAAGTAATATGTAGTTATTTAATAAAAAATATCTAGCAGCACTCTGAGTTGAATTAGGTAGCAATACAGTCATCAACTACGAAGTCATATTTTTAATGGGATTTTTTTGAAGATATGGAGCAATGATGATATTGTCGGGTTCACAATCCTAGATTTCTTTTCTTCTTCTTTTCTAGATTTTCTTTTCTTCAAAATCCTAGATTTCTTTTCTTTTCTGTTGGCTGTTTTTCGGCCCTACATACTTTTTCTTTTTCTCCACTGTCCAATTCCTTATCCAGACACATTGCAATTCAGTTTTTAACTTCGTGTCTGTACGAGTCGGTCATACAGCTGCTCGTAAATCGGTCTTTACTTACAAACCTCTACCTTTCTCAAGTACTTGATATACAATATTGTGTAAAATGCTTTCAGAAATAGAAGCGCTCACAGTTTACTTTTATCAAGTAATAAAATGCAAAGTGGATGAGCAAAAAATAAATTAAAATTAAATCAATGTTTGGTGTGACCGCCCTTTATTTTTAAAACAACATCAAATCTTCTGTATACTTTTGCACAATGTCAATGCTTTTGTAAGATTATAGTCAGGTGTATGAGTAATAAATTATACCAAACAAGTGATAATGATCATCATTTTCATATGTAGGCTGAAACAGTCATTAACGGAAACAGCTGTGTCGGAGGCTTAAAACTGGGTGAGAAACATTCAATCTCTGCCACAAAGCTGAGGTTGTGTAGACCATTTTATGTCACGGATCATACACTGTGACACTGAGGAACGTAAATGCAGTGGTCGGCCAAGGAACCTTAGTGTAGCAGACGAAAGACGCATCATATATCCCATAGAGGACAACGAAGGTACAAATACGTATAAAAGTATAAATTTATTAAAATAACAAAATATCAACACTACATATATATACAAAATTAGCACAAATAGTGTACAAAAAGTGACATATCCCTATAAATGAGGGGGGGGGGGGGAATAAAGTTGGCTGTGTATAAGAAAAAACCAGATGGGGCCACATCCATCCAGGTATGTCACATAACGACTCAATAGGAGAGCAGATACACACTTAGATTACTGTTGCTCAAAAATAAATGTCCAATGTTGCCACTATGTGCTTTAAAGCACTAATATAACAATATTATGATAACAAGAGTAGCTAGGTCTGTCATAAATTACCAATAACAAATGTGCATATCAATAATATGTACCAGATCCTACCTACTGCTAGGCACAAACAGACAAATATCATAGTGTATCCTGAATCAATTATAGGGTGCTCAACTTAAAACATAGAAAAATTCATATGTAGTGGCATACTGATAGAATACCTGCCCCCGCAGTTTTGTCAGGGGCAGTGAAACGCGCGTCGAGGTGTGCTACGGGACCACCATCCAGGCTTGCATCATGACTACAGGTATCCTATGATTTTTCTGTGGTGCTGTTCAACCCCTGTTATATAGGACGATCTTCTGGCAAGTATTCTATCAGTATGCCACTACATATGAATTTTTATATGTTGTAAGTTGAGCAGGAAGGAAAGTCCCGCCTCCAGGACGGTTTCACGGTATGAGGGGGCGCATTTTATAAACGTTAATTTCAGCGTGTGCAGGGAGCATAACTAAAAGAGCCACCTTGTCAGAATGCAGCATTAGTGCTGCACAAGATGGCTCTTTTAGTTACAAATGCCTGAGGGGGGGTGACAGGTTCCCTTTAATTCAGATTTCTCCTTTTCTATTCAGTTTTGGAACATAATTGGTGCCTGAGATAGTTAGCCTGTTTTTAGGTGACTTTTTGTTGCTGTTTCTAAATCTGTCCTTATTTTTCTTCTATTGACTCCAGTTAATGACATGTGATCTACCCGATGTACGTAGATGCACCTGACCTATCGAACACTAGGACTGATGTCTGCTAAACATTATTAGTAATCCGCCATCATGTGGTTTTCCCAGTGTATCTTTCTTCTATAGTTCTTAAATTTTGGTGGAATCGTTCATCCTGCTCTTCACTTAGATCACCAAGGTTTTGTGGGAAAAGATCCAAGTGACTGTCTAGATAATGCACCTTGATACTCATTGTACAACCAAAGTGACGGAAAGAAGGTAGCATTCTTTCTTCTGGTTAAGTGTAATTATCTGCTTTATAGTTCGCAAGTAAATTCTGTACATCCATAGTTAAAGACCATCTGCCTCAGGAACATCGAGCAATGAATCTTTTGAAGTGTGGATCTTTCATGAATCCTCTGATTTGAGGAACATCAAAAATACCCACCTTTAGTTTCTCCATGGTCAGCGCTGGAAATTTTCTGCAGATGTAGTCGTAGGATCTTCCCTCTGTTTAAAGCCTCTACAAACTGCTTCATTAAACCTAATTTGATGCTAAGTGGTGGTAAAAGGATCTTATTCCTGTCAACCAATGGTTCTGCAATTACGTTCTTTTCTCCTACTGCCATTTGTTCTCTGAGGCCACTATTTTCTTACCTAGTGCTCATTTTTTGATCTACTCTCCCAGAGACAGATAAAACGGGGATACTTAGTGTATCCACTCTGCTGTCCCAGGAGAATGTTCACCATCTTTAGATCCACACAGATTCACTGGTGATCGTGGTATGATATTTTCTGTAGGACCAGAGCAATTGCGTTTTGCTCTTCAGTCATCTTAGTTGAGTGATTTATTTATTTTTTTTAAAATTGATCCATATTTGTGTCCATTGTGTAGAACAGTGTTCCCCAACTCCGATCCTCAAGAGCCACCAACAGGTCATGTTTTCAGGATTTCCTTAGTATTGCACAGGTGATGGAATTATCACATGTGCAATACTAAGGAAATACTGAAAACATGACTGTTGGTGGCTCTTGAGGACCGGAGTTGGGGAACACTGGTGTAGAAGGACACATTTTAGGCTTCGCTTAGAACGGTCTATGGGAAAGGATTTTGGTGTGCACTCAGCCCATATGAGGCGAGGTGCTGGTGTAATGGACCAATGGCCCTGAATAACAGTAAATACTAAAATTCACCTCACTCTCTTTAGATTTGTTATGCAAAATTTGGTATCCATTTATTTTATACAAAACTGGGAGCGTAACAGAATATTACAGCATATGCGATCTTTATACAACGTTTCGGCTCAACCAGAGCCTTTGTCACGTAATGGCTGTGAAAAGAAAAAGAAAAACGCAGAATACAATAAATAAAAAAATAAAGAAATACATGTCCAAGGTGTCAAAATCAATGGAAAATCCTAGTCTCGAGCAAGAAAAAAGTCTGTCTACCGACGGTAATGTATACAAACATCAGTGGGAGTGATGAATCCGAGATCGAGAATCGGGATAAAGCGCAGAGATCCTGAGTACCCTGTGGGTAGGGATAGTACTGTGAGTAACGTATCAGTATACAGTGCAATAAATATACAAAGTTTGCAGGAGAAAGTAAGGTATGCGCAGTAGAGTAGTATATAGCAAATAGCATCACACAATAATAAAATTAAAACATCACACAATAAAAACAACATGACAAACAGAGCAATCCTTATACAAATCATGGACAGTAGTGTAGTAATTACCTTTTTCCAGACAAAAGGTAGTGTCCAGAGAAGGGAAAATCCCAGTGATGAGATACAGGCTCTGCAGGAAATGGTGAAAATGGATTAGCATATATGGTGCAAAGGAAGCGTTTTCATAGGAAAAGATAGGGTACCTATTGTAATTTTAACTGTCTGCCTGTGGGAATCTCCGTCCAGTAACGTGGACCTGTAAGGGTAAATAGAGTGCTTGTCACTAGTCCCATGTTATGTACAAGCACCGGAGGTCTAAGGTGTTCCCTAGTAATTACCTGTGGTGTCTGCATGTAGAGCGGCGCTCCCGCGCCTTGCTATAGATCAGCATGTGCAGAGTCTGCTGTGAGTCCGGTGTGAATGAGATTAATGGCCGCCGCATCGGAAGTGGACGCTGCGGACCGGAAGTGACATATCGCTACTGTCTAGAGCCCAGTGCGCATGCGCAGCCTATGTTGTGGCAACCGGTAACCATACAGAATATGCAGCCAGTATATATCATAGGTATAGAACAGCGTACTGTTATGGATAAAGCTGGAGTGGGGATTACAACGGCTTAGGAACTAAGTAATAGCCAGAGTGTTTTACTAGACTACACACTGTGTCCGGACAATAAAAAAATATAGAAAGGGACAAGAGTATGAAATTGATATATAGCTGGGGGCTAGGGGTAACTCACCTAGTGTCATAATGAAATCGCGTGCTAGCAGGTCTGCAAAGTAATGGAGGAAAAGATGATTAATAAACAGGTCTAAGGTGCTCATAATAACCAATCAATCTCCCTGTTAAGTCCCTTAGGAGTCAGGGTGTCTAGTTTGTATATCCAATGGGTCTCACGTGACCTGAGAAGTTTGATATGGTCGCCCCCTCTCCTGGGGCAAGGGACATGCTCGATCACTTGGAACTTAAGCTGGGCCACAGTGTGCCTTGATTTTGTGAAGTGGTCCGGTAGAGGCAGCCAGTTTTTCCCGCACCTAATGGTGGACTTATGGCTGGCAATATGGTCCCTGATGTGCTGTGTGGTTTCCCCCACGTAGAGGAGTCCACACGGGCATTTTATCAAATATACAACAAAGTTAGAATCACATGTGTGAAATCCACGTATGGGATTGGACTTGCCAGTTCTAGGGTGGGTAATGCTGTCGGATTTAATGACGTTAGAGCAGGCTGCACAGTTTAAGCAAGGGAAGGTGCTGTTACGTCGGGTACTCAGAAACTTCTGTGTAGTGATGGGATGTGCACTGCCAATGTCCGCTCTTACAAGTTTATCCCTAATGTTAGAGGGTCTCTTACTGCACATTAAGGCTGGTTCCTTAAAGGGGGGAATATTGGGGTATGCTTTTGCTAAGAGAGGCCAGTGTCTCCTAATGATAGAATAAATTTTAGGCATTAATGGATGGAAAACGTGTACGAATGGAATCCTTTCTTGTGAATTGCTCGGGGGCCGAGGAGATGAAGGTGAAAGAGTACGTGCTCTCTCCTCAGTGAGAAGTTTTGAAGGATAACATCTTGCCTGGAATTTATGTGTCATGGTATCCAATCTATCATTAAGAGTCCCGGGGTCAGAAACAATGCGGGCTACCCTATTAAATTGGGAACGTGGCAGACTGTTTTTCATTGTGCGGGGATGGCAGCTGGTATAGTGTAGGAGACTATTGCAGTCCGTGGGTTTGCAGTAGATATCCGTGGAAAGGCATCCATCAATGCCTTTAAGGACCCTGGTATCCAGAAACTGTACTGAATCAGTGTTGTAATGGATGGTATCAGGATCAGGGAAGATGGAATTCAGATAAGAGTGGAAAGACAATAGTGTATCAGAGGTACCCGTCCAAATGAGGAAAATATCATCAATATAGCGATGATATCCCAGGACATGTTGCAAAAAAAGGTCGTTGGTGAACACATAGGTAGTCTCAAAATAGTTCATAAATGCGTTAGCATAAGCAGGCACGACGTTCGAGCCCATTGCTGTGCCGCACTTCTGGATATAGAAAGTATCCTCATATAGGAAGTAGTTCTCATAGAGCACTAGAGTGAGTATGTCCAGGCAAAATTGGATAGCATCTCCTGACATAGAAGATTGACATAGTAGATATCTCGTGGCCTCAATGCCCTTTGTGTGTTGGATTGACGTATAGAGGCTATTTACATCAAGGGTAACCAGGGTACTGCTTGGTGGTAGTACTGTGTCAAGTTGTTTGATTACCCTAAGGAAGTGTCCAGGATCCAGGAGAAAAGATCGGGTGATCCCACTGATGTTTGTATACATTACCGTCGGTAGACAGACTTATTTCTTGCTCGAGACTAGGATTTTCCATTGATTTTGACACCTTGGACCTGTATTTCTTTATTTTTTTATTTATTGTATTTTGCGTATTTCTTTTTCTTTTCACAGCGATTACGTGACAAAGGCTCTGGTTGAGCCGAAACGTTGTATAAAGATCGCATATGCTGTAATATTCTGTTACGCTCCCAGTTTTGTATAAAATAAATGGATACAAAATTTTGCATAACAAATCTATAGAGAGTGTGGTGAATTTTAGTATTTACTTGAACGGTCTATGAACAGCCTTCATTTGCTTGGTCGATATTGTGATATGCCCATTTTCATCAACGAGCTTTGAACATTGTTTCAGTAAACAAAATTGCTATCAATTGCTAACGCATTTATGAACCATTTTGAGACTACCTATGTGTTCACCAATGACCTTTTTTTGCAACATGTCCTGGGATATCATCGCTATATTGATGATATTTTCCTCATTTGGACGAGTACCTCTGATACACTATTGTCCTTCCACTCTTATCCATTGGTCCATTACACCAGCACCTCGCCTCATTTGGGCTGAGTGAACACCAAAATCCTTTCCTACACTATATTTATTGGTGCCTGCACCGGCCGCTCCTATACTTCATTGCAATTTCTCCATGTCTACTGACACATTTGCATATGATGTGGCCACTAGTTCAAATATACTGTCCCATGTGACAGGTTCTAGTGAATTCCTTAGGACCCCAGTGCATGAACTGAGGACCAGGGATTTTGAGAAAGGAAAACGTAGGCTTATTTCCTACGATCTTCATTGCACAACCCTAGCCGAATACCATAGACAAAACAAAATACCTAGGGGACTTAGGTGTAATTTGCATCCCACCCTCTTCTCCGATAATTCGGAATACTGTGAAAAGTACAAGAGGATTCTTAACAAGTGCTCTCTTGATATTATAATACTAACTATAGAATTCCTCCAGAAAGCTATAGCTGAGACAAAACCGAATATTCAGACCATAGAGGCACAACTCTCAACCACTCTCTCTTCATCGGAGTGGTCTTCTCTCAAGACCAAGACGGACAAGGCTTTAGCTGAACACCAGAAGGTCCTACAGGAATGCAAGAGACTGAAAATTCAAAGGGATTCCGAGGACTACGCTAACAACAGGGTCTACAAATGGACCGATTCCTCTACCTCCACCTGGCGCCGATCACGATATCCACGCAGAACTGGATCTTACAGCTCCGAAAACGATTCATCCACCAATTCCAGCCGTCAACGTTTTTTATCCAAAGGACGCAAGGGAGGACACTACCAAGGAGACCCACAAGGCGATCCAAGCGAAAGAATGACAACACGATCACAGGTGAGACTTCGAACCTAGTGATCAATATATCGGACCATCTTCTTTCCCCTGCAGAATTCTCAGTACTACAAAAGGGACTCTCCTTCTGCCCTACACCAAGTTGGGACGCATTCCAATTGAAAATGGACCTGGAGCGGTTTTATCGGACAATCAGAATAAAAACTCACTTCGTTCTGAGCACAGACAACACTCGAACTCCAGTGCCCCCCACGGGGGATAACACGGTGCCGGCGTTGTCTATCACCACTCTCGGTCTCTGTAACTGAAGCAATTTCTGTCCTCCTCGGACCTATCATGCCACTGAAACCTTTGTCTCTCTAGTGGACCAGGAGGTTAGTTCTCTCACACATCAGCAAAGTCTCGGCTTTTTTCCTCCACACTCCAATCTTTCCTCCACTGAGAAACAGGCACTGTCCTCTCTTCACACTAATAACTCTATTATTGTGAAACCAGCAGATAAAGGGGGGGCGATTGTCGTCATGAACCGTACACAATACATGAGTGAAGTAAACCGTCAATTGTTTGACACCAATACCTATGGCACTATACCAAGGGACCCAGTTGCAACCATCAGTCGTAAGATTCAGAGCGTAATTGATACATATCTCGCACGACGTATTATTGATCAGAAAACAGCAACCTTCCTTATCAACCCTCACCCCGTGACACCGGCTTTTTACGTATTACCAAAGATCCATAAATCACTCCAAAACCCCCCTGGCCGACCAATTGTGGCCTTGACAGACTCTATCCTGTCTCCTCTATCTATCTTTCTGGAGAGGGTTCTGACACCACTGATTAAATTAACCTGATCTTTTCTCCTGGATACCGGACACTTCCTTAGGGTAATCAAACAACTTGACACAGTACCACCAAGCAGTACCCTGGTTACCCTTGATGTAAATAGCCTCTATACGTCAATCCAACACACAAAGGGCATTGAGGCCACGAGATATCTACTATGTCAATCTTCTATGTCAGGAGATGCTATCCAATTTTGCCTGGACATACTCACTCTAGTGATCCAAAACACCGCTCCAAATCTACTCAGGCATTCATGCAGAGGAACAATTACACTGTTCTGGAATGGCCATCCCAGTCCCCAGACCTGAATATCATTGAACATCTGTGGGATCATTTGAAGAGGGCTGTCCATGCTCGGCGACCATCAAACTTAACTGAACTGGAATTGTTTTGTAAAGAGGAATGGTCAAAAATACCTTCATCCAGGATCCAGGAACTCATTAAAAGCTACAGGAAGCGACTAGAGGCTGTTATTTTTGCAAAAGGAGGATCTACTAAATATTAATGTCACTTTTCTGGTGAGGTGCCCATACTTATGCACCTGTCAAATTTTGTTTGAATGCAGATTGCACATTTTCTGTTAGGACAATAAACCTTATTTCAAGGCAAGAAACATTACTGTGTCCAACAGTTATTAGATATATGAAACTGAAATAGCTGTTGCAAAAAAAAACAATTTTTTTTAAAACATTAAGCTTAAGATTAATAGGGGTGCCCAAACTTTTTCATATAACTGTATAGATGCACATGAGCTGTGAAAATGGAATGTTACAATAACTTTAATGAAGACTAAAGGTTTTTTTTTTTTAATTTTGATGCACTGAGGCAGGAAAACTGATGCATATTCGGAACCAGACAACAGAAAAATTTTACTAATAGACGGCTTTGCCATGGGAAAAAATATTTGTACATATGTTTGTGCAATTAACTAATGGTAACCACTGAGTTTCAATCTTCATTCTTTCATTAATCTTCGTAACTAATGATATGCAGTTTGCAGCCTGATGAAAGTTTTAAGATTTTCATAATGTGATTGTGATCTTGTCTGGATGTGAGGTCTGTATTAGTGAGAAACGAATGTGCTCGGATAATGTGTTTTCTGAGCATCCTCTGGTGTTATCAGAGTATCGTAGGCGTGCTCGGATAATATGTTTGAGTCCCTGCGGCTGCAGGATTCGTGGCTGTTAGACAACCGCAACCCATGCGGGGATTGCCTGTTTGTTAGGCAAACCTTGTGTGTGTTGCGGCTGTCTAAGTACCGCAGGTACTCGAACATAGTATTCAAGCATGCCGAAGATACTCGGATAATAGATACTGCAGGAGAAAGAAGCGCAAATAGGGTTTTATCCGATATACATTCAAGATCTATTTCTTAGATAGTGCTCACCTGGTGCTTCTTTTCATTAAGGCATATACGTGCAATCAAATTGTCAGCTGCTGCAAATCCATGGGTCGGCAAGTGACCATGTCAGGAACAGTAAAATAGGAAATTTGTGGATAACACGTTATCCGAGCACATTCGCTCCTCACTCAATAGCCTGTATGTATTTAGGGTACTGCTGTCTTCATTGGCTCATATGTCCGCACAATATCTATGCTGCGCTCATTTATTTTCATAGTCTTCCTTCCTTATCCATAGTTTGGTTTCTCTGCCCTCTCTGAGTTACATGGTTTCTCCTTGCCCTCACTATGGGGGTTTGTGCACAAACCAAATCACTCCCTGCTGCTATCTCTAACACAGAGAAAAGGGCGGTGGAGCAGTGAGAAAGGTCCGAATTAAGCAACAGCTCTTAAGGCTTTGTGACAGTTTTTGCAGCAAGATGAGGGACTTCCAACACAAAAATGTTAGGATTTTTTAATGAAGATTATATTACCGAAAGAAAAAGAATTTTAGAAGTAAAGGAAGAAGAAAACATTCCATAAAAGGTGTGCAAAGCAATATCGATTTACAGTATATTTTTATATTTCATTTTATACCACATATACACTTTTTCCTCACATATACATTTATCTTTTTTTAATTTCTTCTTTTTTTTAGATACACTTCTGGAGATGTTCGTCTGTGGGATACTCGAACCTCAAGTCTTTCTGAATCTTTACTTGAAACCTCTCATGCAGCTGATGATTCTGGACCGAGTCGCTATGTATCATTCGTACAGATAAGCAAGTCTTTGGCTGTAGCAGCATATGACAATGGTAAGATATTGTCAAGCCTTTTTCCATAGAGACCTAAGTAATTTGTATTTGAAATTTCAGGATCAGTATTTTTCAGACTGTAAGTTACACTCCCATACTGGACACATTCCAGTCTTGAACACCAGAAAATCTAAAGAAAAATTCATGCCAATTGAAACATCCAATTCTTTCTACCATAAATTGTGTGTTCACTGAATAGCTGGTTTCTCCAATTCCTGGTATGTGACCAGTAACTACAGCAGCAGTTGGTGGCCACATCACTAACACTGGTTGGATCACGGGCAAATTGACAATTGTTTAGTGAAATTAAAGTGACCCTTCACATTTGTCATGTATAGTCAGTCACCCTACCTTGTGTCCTGTGTTTGCCTCTTGCTGCCCTCTCTGCTGAGGCTGACAAGGCTCTTTCAGTTAGGAGGGACAATGCTCACCTACCTCCTGTTCTGGCAGAAGGTACATTTAACTATAGGACCTGAACTGGGTTCTTAGGGGTGGTCTCTAGGTGTCTACAATCTTACCTTGGGTTTTCATGTCATATTCCTGGGGGGGTCAGTTATAAATGTTTTTCATTATTTTAGTTTTATGTTTTTATTTTCTTGAATAGAATACCCTCTTAATTCGCTTGATTTACTATATTTTGTATACTGTCTTTCTCTTTGCGGCTATGTGTTTATAAGGTACAGGATATCACAGATGTGGCATTACTCCAGTCACATCAGTCAGGACAAAACCTTAACATAAACAGGTACTGCAGGTAATATTGTTTGTCAGAAAAACCTTAAAAACATCCAAGACGTACAACAAAAATTGAAGTATTAAGGAGACCTAAAGTCCCCATGCAAATGTTGAACCTGCCAATATCGACGTATTCGGCCGACGGTCTAATGTGTATGAGGGTGTGTTGATCGCATATGTCCACACACATTGTTCTTCCTGAGATAAGCTACTGCCCAAGGTGTCAGTCGGTAGCTTTCTCATTGAGAACACAGAAGTGCATGGCCGAGTAAACACTCCTGTGTATAGGAGAGTTGGCTGAGATGGCTATCGGCCAAACAATTGGCCAAAGCTTCATGTGGAGGACAGTCATCTAATGTGCATGGCAAGCTTTAGGCAAATGTTGACAAACCCCTTAAGATAGGTCACTGTTACATACCTGGCAGGGTACATACAGTGAAGAGCAAAAGGGTAACAATGTTTTGAACTTTTGACTTTAAAGCTCCATATCTCACCATCCACTACTGCTTTGATTGTGATAAATTCCAAAAGAACAAAAAAGAGTATAGAATGTCCCAGAAGTAAAAATTATTCAGATTTTTATTGAGAAACATATATCATAAAAACAACATATATAATACATGTAATAGACAAAGCAACTTAATAAGTAGCAGGTGTAGAAATATATATCCCAAATATTAGTGGGGGTAGGGCAGAGTCTAACATCTATATTATAGCACCATGCAAATGCGACCCACATAAGGTTGTTCCCTCAATCTCTATCAAAGATTCCAATCAGTCAAATATAAGTCATAAAAAATGCCAACGTGGACGGGGTATTTACCACTTTAAGGGAACACAAGTATGCACTATAGATCACACACTGTCCTTACCCATATTTCTTGCCACTTAGGGATCACATGCAGCAGCCCCAACGCGCGTTTCGTGTGGGCTTCCTAGGGGGGCTGTCACATGTGATCCCTAGGTGGCAAGAAACATGGGTAAGAACAGTGTGTGATCTATAGTGCGTACTTGTGTTCCCTTAAAGTGGTACATACCCCGTCCACATTGGCTTTTTTTATGACTTATATTTGACTGATTGGAATCTTTGATAGAGATTGAGGGAGCAACCTTATGTGGGTCGCATTTGCATGGTGCTATAATATAGATGTTAGACTCTGCCCTACCCCCACTAATATTTGGGATATATATGCTCTTACACCTGCTACTTATTAAATTGCTTTGTCTATTATTACATGTATTAGATGGTGGCCCGATTCTAACGCATCGGGTTTTCTAGAATATGTATGTATGTATGTTTATAGCAGCCACATAGCATATAGCACAGGCCACGTACCAAACCGTATATAACACAGTCCATGCAGTATATAACATTGCCCACGTAATATATAACACTGCCCATGTAGTATATAGCAACCACGTAGTATATAACACTGCCCACGTAGTATATAGCACAGCCCACGCAGTATATAACACAGCCTACATAGTATATAACAGCCCACACAGTATATAACACAGCCCACGCAGTATCTAACACTGGCCACGTAGTATATAGCAGCCACGCAGTATATAACACAGCCCACGTAGTATATAACACTGGCCGCGTAATATATAACACAGCCCACGCAGTATATAACACAGCCCACGCAGTATATAACACAGCCCACGCAGTATATAACACAGCCCACGCAGTATATAACACAGCCCACGCAGTATATAACACAGCCTACGCAGTTTATAACACAGCCTACGCAGTTTATAACACAGCCCACGCAGTATATAACACAGCCCACGCAGTATATAACACAGGCCACGCAGTATATAACACTGCCCACGTAATATATAGCGCAGCCCAAGCAGTATATAACACAGCCCACATAGTATATAACACAGCCAACGCAGTATATAACACAGCCCACGCAGTATCTAACACTGGCCACATAGTATATAGCACAGCGCACGTAGTATATAGCAGTGTGGGCACCATATCCCTGTTAAAAAAAAAAAAATTAAAATAAAAAAGTTATATACTCACCCTCCGGCGTCCAACGAAGCTGTGTCGATGCGCGCTCAGCTGCCGCCAGCTTCCGTTCCCAGAGATGCATTGCGAAATTACCCAGATGACTTAGCGGTCTCGCGAGACCGCTAAGTCTTCTGGGTAATTTCGCAATGCATCTCTGGGAACGGAAGGTGGTGGCAGCCGTGAGTGCCTCGGCGGACGATGGAAGGTGAGAATAGCAGGTTTTTAGTTTTTTTAATTGTTTTTAACATTAAATCTTTTTACTATTTGATGCTGATAGGCAGCATCAATAGTAAAAAGTTGGTCACACAGGATTAATAGCAGCGTTAGCTGAGTGCGTTACCCGCGGCATAACGCGGTCCGTTAACACTGTCATTAACCCTGTGTGAGCGCTGACTGGAGGGGAGTATGGAGCGGGCGCCGGGCACTGACTGGACGGGAGTAGGGAGGGACTAATTCTCGGCCGGGCTGTGGCCGTCGATGATTGGTCTCGCCAGCTGCCTGTCCTGGCTGCCGCGACCAATCAGCGATGCGGGATTACCATGACGGAAGTTGCAGACAGACAGACGGAAGTACCCCTTAGGCTGCTTTCACACTAGCGTCGGTACAGGGCCGTCGCGCTGCGTCGGCCCGACGTACCAACGCATACTGTGAAAAAAATGCTCGACGTGGGCAGCAGAAGCAGTCTTCCGACGCTTCCGCTGCCCCATTGCAAGGTCCGGGGAGGAGGGGACGGAGTTTCGGCCATGCAAGCGCGGTCGAAAATGGCGGTCTCGACGCACAAAAAAAGTTACATGTAACTTTTTTGTGGCGGCGGTCCGCCAAAACACGACGCAACTGTCGCATGACGGTTGCGACGTGTGGCACTGCATCGCTAATAAAAGTCTATGGAAAAAACGGGCAGCTTTGCAGGATGCGTTTTTTTCTCCACAACGACGCATTGCGACGTGCAGTGCCCGACGCTAGTGTGAAAGTAGCCTTAGACAATTATATATATAGATTATATATGTTGTTTTTGTGATATATGTTTTTGAATAAAAATCTGAATAATTTTTACTTCTGGGACGTTCTATACTATTTTTTGTTCTTTTGGTATTTATTATGTCTTTGAGTGTCCTTGGCTATTTTTGCCTCCCTCACTACAACATTGAGGGTGTACTCATATAAAATATATATGCTTTCTGAATTGAGCATTGTGCATATGCTTTGATTGTGAGACTACCATTATTTTATAACAATCATCTTGGCTCTCTCGCACCTAAATTTGACTTGTCAAGTCATACTACAAAATACAACCTGTTCTCTTATTCCCTAACAGCTCAGTGTGTTATTATGTTGATTCTCAAGTGAAAGGTCATTGGTTTAAATCGAGGAGCAGCCATGAAGAAGATTTCCCAAGAAAAGCAAAACAACATCCAGCTCATCGATAGTGGCCAAGAAAATTGCCAAACTGCATCATGTGAGTGGCATGATAGTTGGAAGAATACGAAATGAAGTCTGTTCATCCATTCAGAAGCCAAAAGGTGGACATCCAGGCAAAATAACAGGGTCAACAAGTCGGCTCATCCCAAGGTCTATCAGTTCTGGCGCAACAAACACTGCAGTGGAGGTGGCTTGTATGCTTCATAATAGTGAGATCACAAACGTCGATGCATGTATCGTTAGATGCACATTACGCATGTCTGGAATGGTGGCCCAAAAATGGTTAAGAAATCTGAACTTTAATATTGTCATAAGAAGTGTTGGGTCAAATTTGCAAACAAGTACGAAAAGTGGACATTTAAAGATTTAAAACATGTGATTTGGAGCGATGACACAAAGTCAATAGACTAGGCTCTGATAGGTGCAAATGGGTCTGAAAGAAACAAGGGAAAAAGGGGCTAACGGATTGAGAAATTTAAGGAAATGTGAAGTTTGGTGGAAGAAGCCTGATGATTTGGGGTTGTTTCACAGCCAAAGGCATTGGATACTTGATCAGGATCGATAGTGGTCTCAATGCTGAGCTATATGTGAGTGTCCTACAAGATGAGTTACTTCGTACACTCGAGTACTATGGGTATGAAAAGGATGACATCGTGTTCCAGCAGAACAATAACACGAAGCATATGTCGAGATTGGCGAAGAAAAGGTTCAATGACAATGAAGTAGAGGTACTGGAATAGCCCCCACAGTCCCCAGACCTCAACCCAATCAAATACTTGTGGGTAGAGATGAAGAAAAAACTGTATACATACCCAAGTGAGTCGACCAGTATGCAACAACTTTGGGAACGTGAAGAAGAGACCGGAGATCAAATTTTGGTTGACACATGATTGAATCTAATCAAGAGCATTCCCAGAAGGATTGAGGCAGTGTTAAAAGCCAAAGGTAGATTTACAAAATACTAACAAAATAATAAAAATTAAAATTTGGATCTTTAGGAGCAAAATAGTAACAATGCAGTGACATGACAAGAATCATATGCTAAATCATTGCAAGTCAAATTTAAGTATGAGATAGCCAAGATGATCGTCTATAAAAAATGATGGTATTCTCAAGTTCAAAGCAGAAGTGGATAATGAGATGTGGGGCATTAAAGTCAAAAGTTCAAAACATTGTTACCCTTTTGCTCTTCACTGTATTAAACACTTTGCAAACTTGCTCCTTTATTTTCTGATCTTGTTGTCACCATTATTTATGGGATAATTGCATTTACAGTCATGGCCAAAAGTATTCACACCCCTGCAATTCTGTCAGATAATACTCAGTTTCTTCCTGAAAATGATTGCAAACAGAAATTCTTTGGTATTATTATCTTCATTTAGTTTGTCTTAAATGAAAAAACACAAAAGAGAATGAAGCAAAAAGCAAAAATAGATCATTTCACACAAAACTCCAAAAATGGGCCAGACAAAAGTATTGGCACCCTCAACCTAATACTTGGTTGCACAACCTTTAGCCAAAATAACTGCGACCAACCGCTTCCGGTAACCATCAATGAGTTTCTTACAATGCTCTGCTGGAATTTTAGACCATTCTTCTTTGGCGTTTTTTGCCGCAGCGGAAATGCTTAAAAACCGCATTCCCGTGCAATCCTATGGGATTCCGCAGTTGCTGTGCCCATGCTGTGGATTTTCCCGCTTTAGACTCTGTTAATTCTACCATTCTGAGGTCAAGGTTTGCATTGTATTTTAAACACCAAGAATCGCGCAGTCTGCACGGTACTGGTAACCTAATGGGCTCTTTAAAGTCGGTGGGACTAGTCAGGGTTCACAGGCATCGTTTTGAAAACAGAACGGGTATAAACTTTTATGTTACTGTTATAAGCAGACACCATGACACTAGTGTGAATAGAGCGTTAAGATGGTTTCTCTTAGTTGTAAATGGGTAAAATTGCAAAGTGCCTGGAAAAAAGCAAATTTGCAATTTACCTCATATTAAAAATTCCTCTCCATTCTCACGGAGAGTGATTTTCATTTTATAGTTTTTTTGCGCTTGTCCAGTTTACATGCCACCTCTGTCTACCTGAGGTGGCTGGCTCCCCACCAAATGCCTGAGGCATGTTTCAGAGTGGCCTGATGGAGCATTTGTGAAACGCGTGTTGTGTTTTTGGTGGGTGTATCTATTACTACTTCTCTGTGGCTACTACTGATACTATTTGTACCTTAAGTGACCATCTTTTCAGGGAATAATTTTTTGGCAATCCAAGCCAGTCAATGTACCATTTATGCTTGATGATATTGCGCTTTCTTATTAACCTCCATGATACTTTCTTAAAGGGATCTTGTCATGTCAAAAAATATTGTTACCATGCAGATATAGGGTTAATCTGCAGGTTATTAGCGTTCTAAAATAATGCGGCCACCACACTGAAAGCTCTGCTGCTGGGAGGAAATAAACTTTATTGCTCAAGGCATCCTCCGGCTTTTAGTCATAGAGGCGCAGCTTCAGTCACTGCTCAGTATACAATGAGCGGCTGTATCTGTGCCTCGGCACTGACTGACAGCCATCTCTACAGTGCTATAGTGCTGAGGCGTGGACATAGCCTCCACTCAGTGTACTGAGCAGTGACTAAAGCCACACCTCTTTGACTGAAAGCCGGCTGCCAGGAGCAATAAAGTTTATTTCCTCTTGGCAGTCGGGCTGCCATGAAGGCGGCTGCATGGCTTTAGAACATTATTACCTGCAAATTAATCCTGTATCTGCAGGTTAATAGCGTTTTTGACATGACCGGTCCCTTTTAAGCATGTACACTTTTTTTTATATACCGCTTCGTTGCGGCGACTTGGGTCATTTTATTATGGGGTCTCCCTGATTGGATCACCCATTAGTATGCTCTTGCATCTGTTGTGTTGGATATCTTTAGACCTTTTAAGCTGCCCTTAATAAAAGCTAATATTTTACCCCTTTCCAATTACTCTGTTCTCTGCACGTGTTTTTTTAGCTTTGTTGGTTCTTCATCAATATGGAGTGGTTGATTTGAAGCAAGGGCAGAAAAGAATTGGCGCAAATGACCCAATTTTTGATAAATGTGGGCCTTTGTGTATCTCATCAGATCTTAGAAGTAGACATTTAGAAACATCTGATTAACAGCGCCGTTTCGGACAGGATAGTGTTCCCATACTGTGCACCTGCAAGGACAGCACCGTGTCAGTCAGTAAAATGGTTTCAGGGACCTTTTTCATGTTCTGCTCATCCTTTACAAGTATCAACTTAAAACTGTTTCATGTATTTAATCCGAAGAGGTTAATTTTATAGTGGGATGAAGGTCTTTTAGAGAGGACAATAAAGCAGCTGTGTCTTGCTTTGCGCTGTGCACACAAGAACACTCTTTTTACCCTGAGTGGCCGCGTTGGCTGCCATGTCTATTTTTTTCATGTGCATTAGAAAAGCACACAAGCACAGCACCCATTAAACTCGTTTTTAATTCTTCTGAGGCTTAGAGCTCCGAGGCTGTGTGGTGCCAGGTACGATCAGCCGCCAACATTGTCTTGTAATAAATGGCAAAATGTTAACCCTGTCATTATTTCCAACTGGGCCACTTTCATACCCTCTTTAATCCAATTGAAGAATAAATATGGACCATCATTATGACTCTTCGCTATAAGGAATGACTAAAAACCATAGATTGAATTCTCAACTATAGATATATTGTAGTATCACTAGATATTCTGTGGTGCATCAATTAGTTCAGAATAAGCAATTATGTAGCTATGATGGAGTTTGGCACAAAGTTGCACTATTTCGATACTTATTATTATTTATTGAAAATATAAAAATGATGATGGCCCTACATCAATGTTACTTCCATTTATTTTTCCTTAGGAAAACCGTTCACCTGTCCGGTGTCTGACACTTGTAGTCACTTTTGTTGCTTTGTTTGGCCTTTTTATGGGTATATGCTTTTCTTCACCCCAGATAATATAATTTAAATGTAGTTAATGGCTGCTTTGATTGAGGCTTGTAGCGTGGGCAGGAAGCAGGAGGGAGGAGGTGGATGGAAGCGTCCATCGTGCCAGGTAATGAGCAGATGCTGCTAATGCAGGGACCGGTAGGGTGATGCCAAGACCCCATCTGCTGCCAGGCTTGGCTCTGTTTGGCTGCTGGCCACATCAGAGGGAACTAAAGCAGCCTGTAGCTTTCATACATCACACCTCATTCCATGTGTCGCAGATTGGATATGAGGGGGACATTCAAAACTTTTCTCTGTACGCGGCTATGTTACCAGAGTACCACCACAGGCTTCCAACACTCTACACGACAGCTCTTGAGCGACACGGTCCAA
This sequence comes from Ranitomeya variabilis, assembly GCF_051348905.1. Taxonomy (NCBI): domain Eukaryota; kingdom Metazoa; phylum Chordata; class Amphibia; order Anura; family Dendrobatidae; genus Ranitomeya; species Ranitomeya variabilis. The sequence goes on along the minus strand of NC_135232.1, from coordinate 209,521,771 downwards.
TATTTGTGGCGCCTTCTGTTCCTCTGGATTAATCTATTGCAAAGTATCCCTAGAACTGCACAACGCAAATCTACGAGAGTCTGACATGTTCACTGCACCCCTGACACCTTTTCCGGTAAAATAGTATTATATTTGTAAAATGTAATGACTCGTTCCCCATCTAATATCTCTTATAGGGCACGTATTGAACTTTGCTCCAGACATTTTGGGTTACGACAGAAAAAAATAATCTTCAGAAAGATCCATCACCAATATCTCACCCTGCTTAAAGTTCACCGTTAGGAAAAAAACCCTCTTTATGGATCGGGTAGAGATGCCAGCTGCTTCTCCCTAAGGAGAGCAATAATGAAACAGTAAGCAGCGCAAATGGTACCTAATGAGTTTAAGCTGATTTATGCTTGCTTTCAAAAAGTGCTGTTTGATGTCTCGAAGTGCTGCTGCTGTGAAGTAATGCGGACCATCCACGCCTCCCCCGCCAACCTAATGGGTCTTGGGTGGAAGATTTATAGCAATCGGCCTGGGAGCGACAAACGTAATGGAGGCCATTTGCTTTTATTATTAGCAATGCATATTTAAATTAATCTGCTATTTACCTAAACAATTAGCTGCCTCGTATCGAAAGCACAAAGCCAAAGCTGCAATTAGTCCTCCGTCTAAAGATGAGCCCCAAGTCTAAAGTGTCCCCGAGGAGATTGGACGCTTTCAGCAGAACTGATCCTAGATAACTTCTTCGCAAAATTGTAATTGCATTAATTGCTTAAAAGGTAAATAATTGTCTAACTGGTTTCTGAAAAGATCGAGGTCCTATTTAAACCTCTCCATTAATTAAGTTGGCATGTAATGAGATTTTTGCAGTTATGATGCTTTTTAAGTTCTCATTTGCCACATTTTAAAGGTATAGCTCAGGAAAGAATGATTGATGTCCTTCTTATGACAGGGCGGAGAGGGCTGGAGAGTAACATTTGTAACATGCGTCTGGTTGGGGAGAATTGATGGAGTCCGATTTGTGCGAAGTTGGCTGACGGGGAACATGGACCAACTGTGCTTTATGTTCCTTTTTATTCCATTTTCTTTCTTTTATGGGTTCAGTAAAATGCCAATATTTCTTTTATATTTTTTAGATGTCATATTGCTCTGTGATGTCCTTTTAAAAGTTGTTTAAAATGATACACAAATTAGCATATTTTTTTGTTTGCAAATGGATATGTAAGCTTTACAATCATAAAAAAATAACGCTATAACCATATATTGTATGTCCCATAATGCATACAAAGAGGCCATTTATTTACACATATAAGAAATGAAATTCAGTTCATTTGCCATTATTATGTTTTATTAAAGATCATGATGTGATGCAAGTCCATAGACTGCAGGGTAAAATGTCATACATTACATGTTACCGAGTGTTGTAAGGAAAGTTGTGTATAGTGGAGTAACAAGTGATACATTTGAAAATTTCTATTTCTATCAGCTTTCTTTCTTGCTCTCATGGATTAGATTTGTCTTTTTTTATTACTTTTTTTTTCCTGCAGAAGTGGAAAAATGGTGGACTTATTATAACTGAAAGGAGAATTAAAGGAAAGCTATCATCAGAAAATGATCTATTGAGGTTTTTGTATTACAAGTATTTAAAAAAAAAAAAAAAAAACTTTTGCCAATGTTTTTGTTTCCTTTTACATATTACAATCTGTATTAAAAATTAGAACTTTTACAATTTTCACACTGGCCACTGGGACTTTAACTCTCATTTGTTTCAGGAAAATATACATGTACATAGCCACAATGGTAAGACTTCAACCTTATCTTTTGTATTGAAGTATCTAACAAGCCTGTGCAAAGCTCATTGTAAAGGGCGAAAGAGCTATAATATCACTTAGGCTACTTTCACACATCAGGCTTTTTGTTTCAGGCACAATCCGGCACTTTTTGTAAAAAACGGATCTGGCACATCAGTTTTTCGCAAAAAAAGACGGATCTGTTTTTGTACACATTAGCGGGATTTAGCCTGACACAAAAAACCTGATGTGTGAAAGTAGCCTAAGGGTATGTGCACACGTCAGGATTTCTTGCAGAAATTTCCTGAAGAAAACCGGAAATTTTCTGCAAGAAATCCGCATTTTTTTTTTTTTTTGCGTTTTTTTCCCGTTTTTTTCCCAGTTTTTTTTTAGCATTTTGCAAGCGTAATTAGCTTGCAGAATGCTAAAGTTTTTCAAGCGATCTGTAGCATCGCTTGGAAAACTGACTGACAGGTTGGTCACACTTGTCAAACATAGTGTTTGACAAGTGTGACCAACTTTTTACTATAGATAGAACGTTTAAAAAAAATAAAAAAACGGTTATACTCACCTTCTGCAGACAGCCGATATCCTCAGCGGCGTCCGTTCCTATAGATGGTGTGGTTCAGGACCTTCGATGACGTCGCGGTCACGTGAGCGGTCACATGACCGGTCTCGCGACCAATCACAAGACAGCGACGTCATCGCAGGTCCTGAACCACACCATCTATATGAACCGAAGCGGCAGCATGCAGCGGTGAGAGGCGGGAACACTCCGGGGGCCATCGAAGGTGAGTATATGACTATTTTTTATTTTAATTCTTTTTTTTTGACCAATTATATGGTGCCCAGTCTGTGGAGGAGAGTCTCCTCTCCTCCACCCTGGGTACCAACCGCATATAATCTGCTTACTTCCCGCATGGTGTGCACAGCCCCGTGCGGGAAGTAAGCAGATCAATGCACTCCTAGGTGTGCGGAATCCCCGCAATTCCGCATTTTTAATGAACATGTTGCTTTTTTTTCCGCGATGCGATTTTTTCGTGGAAAAAAATGCAACATTTGCACAAAAAATGCGGAATACACTGTAAATAATAGGTGGCATATGTTAGCGTTTTTTTCGCGTTTTTATCACGTTTTTATAGCGAAAAAACGCGAAAAAAACGCGAAAAATACTGAACGTGTGCACATGGCCTTAGTGTCAATGGTGGATCCTGGGTTATCAGCTATGTATTTTAATCCTACCTCTGGTGATAAAGCTTCTGTAAACTCTTCCTGAAAGAACAGGAAGTATGAGCATAATAGCTCTAGTGGTCAGTGTGAAAATTGCAAGATTACTTAAAGGCCTAAATAAAAAAAAATGCAAAAATCTGATTTGGACAATAGGTCATTTTTTTAATGATGGCTTCACTTTAAAAGACTTTAGACTGACATGCAAAAGGGTAGCAATGTTTTGAACTTTTGACTTTCAGGCTCCATATCTCACCATTCACTACGCATTACTGACGCTACATGGATGATGCACACATACATACAGCACATGGGAAGCACACTGATGGCACACTGACGCTATATTGATGACGCACACGTACATACTCACAGCACATGGGAAGCACACTGATGGCATACTGACGCTACATGGATGATGCACACATACATACAGCACATGGGAAGCACACTGATGGCACACTGACGCTATATTGATGACGCACACGTACATACTCACAGCACATGGGAAGCACACTGATGCTACATGGATGATGCACACGTACATACAGCACATGGGAAGCACACTGGTGGAACACTGACACTACATTGACGCACACGTACATACTCACAGCACATGGGAAGCACACTGGTGGAACACTGACGCTACATGGATGATGCACACGTACATACTCACAGCACATGGGAAGCACACTGATGCTACATGGATGATGCACACGTACATACAGCACATGGGAAGCACACTGGTGGAACACTGACGCTACATGGATGATGCACACGTACATACTCACAGCACATGGGAAGCACACTGATGCTACATGGATGATGCACACTGGCACGTGGATGATGCACACGTTCATACTGATGGCACATGGAGGCCATACGAATGATGCACACGTAAACAAATGTGTCATGGACATGCAACACTGATAACATTGTTACTGTTTTTTCCAGTACCGTTGTCATCAGGACGTGTGAAGGGGACCTAAGGCTATGTGCACACGTAGGAAATGTGGTGCAGAATTTTCTGCACAAAACCCGCACCTCCTGGCCAAATCCGCAGCTGCGGATTTGCCGCGGTTTTTATGCGGATTTTGTGCTTTTTTATGCGGATTTTGTGCAGATTTTCTGCAGTTTTTGCCACTGCGGATTTTTATCATGGAGGGGTGCAGAAACGCTGCAGATCCGCACAAAAGAAGTGACATGCACTTCTTTTAAATCTGCAGCAATTCTGCACTGATTTTTCCGCACCATCTGCACAGCTTTTTTTTTTACCTATTGATTTACATTGTACTGTAAATCACAGTGCGGTTCTGCAGCGTTTCTGCGCGGAAAAAATCTGTTGCGGATCCGCAGCAAATCCGCATCGTGTTCACATAGCCGACTGTGAGCTCTCCAGGTTTGCCTTTATACCAGTCTAGAAAATGACTGTTGCTTTTTTCGCACTCAACAGATGACATTGCCATCTCCAGCCTCTGCATGAGACTTGTAAAATGACACTTTGTATATTTTCTAAAGGAAGTAGCATACATCAGAAATGTGGTGAGAACATGAAGAACTGTGCTTTGTCTCTGCAGGTACCATTGATGTTTGGAGCCTTCTGGTTGGACGGGAACCTATCCATCATTATCAACACAACCAGAAGATCCAAGCCCTCGCTCTGAGCCCAGAAACCGCTGCTATAGCAACAGCCTCTACTTTCCAAATCAAAGTGGAGAGTCCTGATGATAGAGGGTATTGGAGAACTAGCTGCAGTTTCCAGACCCAGAAACTGGTATGCTTTTTATTGTCAAATCAAGACTGAATTACAGTAAAAAAAAAAAAAATACAAATTCATTCTCTACATAGCAAAAAAGTATAAAATTGTTATAGATGCTGCAGAACGTTCTAAACATATAGTGCATTAAAGCAGGAAAACATTTCATTCCATGCTATATATCAGATTAAAATCTATTCCGGATCATGCAGCCTGCCATCTAGATGTAGCAGAGCTTGACCCCTCATTCAACAAATGGATTATCATCTTTACAGCGGACAGGTGAGGAATAATGAAAATCATATAAAGAAAAAGCACTACCAAGAACCAAGGTACATAAAACTAAAAAACTTTATTGAGAGAACAATATAACAATTAATATGTAATGGATAGGATAACGACAGTGGTAAGCCAAACAAATGGTGGGACCACGGTATAAATCATGCAAGAAACCACAGACAATATAAACAATAATTGAAGTAAAAAAAGATGCTCTAAAGTGCATGTGCATTGTGCAACAAAGAATACCAATGTAAATATTATAGATGGAAAGTTATATATAGAAGTAAGGGTATACTGAGAAGACAAAAAGGATCCCAAAAAAGGCTCTATGTCAGAATGGGGAGGATATACAGAGCAAAGATCATAAAAGGGAAGTACATGCATGCCTGAAGGAGTTACCTGTGCGACCGTGGTGTCACCCGCCCCAACGTGCGTCTCGTCACAGTGCCTTCTTCCGGGAGTATGGCATCATAGGTAAGCAGGCCTAATTAACCTAATAAACCTGTCAGCAGCCAATCCGAGTGGGTCTTTACTCTAATTATTGTTTATATTGCCTGTGGTTTCTTGCATGATTTATACCTTGATCCCACCATTTCTTTGGCTTATCGCTGTCATTATCCTATCCATTACATATTAACTGTTATATTGCTGTTTCAATAAAGTTTTTTACTTTTATGTACCTTGGTTCTTGGTAGTGCTTTTTCTTTATATGATTTTCATCATTTCTGCACTGAACCTTTCCTATACATCTTTGCACCCTCCTATATTGATTATTTGACCATCACATTTATTTTGGGTGTTGGCCTGGTCTATAGGTTTTAGGTGAGGAATAATGTTGCTTGTTATTTTAATTCTCTCGCACGGGACAATGTCATCACTGCAATGGGCGATACAGTAAGTATAGTTTAATTAAGATTTATTAAAGGAGTCTTTGTCATTCTTTCAACTAAAGGACTTTATTCTGGGTGTATGTGTTTTTTTACAATATGACTATAGGTTTAGTAATGGGGACGTCTTATAAACGTCTCTCCATTGCTAACCTCTGGGCTTGATGTCACCTGACAATACAAAGGTGGCATCAACCTCCCCACCCCCAACTATTACCCCACTTGCCACCGCTACAGGGCAAGTGGGAAGAGCGAGGCTAAGTGCCAGAATTTGCAGATCTTGTAGATGCACCTTTTGTGGGGCGGCTGAGAGCTGATGTTTTTAGCCGGGGGGCAGTATCCATGGCCCCTTCCTAGGCTAAGAATATCAGCCCGCAGCTGTCTGCATAGCCTTTGCTGATTATTAATTATAGGGAGATCTTAAGTCATTTTCTTTTTTGGGGGTCCCCCATTTTAATAGCCAGTAAAGGCTAAGTATACAGCTGTGAGCTGTTATTAATAGCCTGGGAAGCTACATGGGTATTACCCCCTTCCCAGGCTATAAACATCTGCCACCAGCCGTTGGCTTTCCCACTGCTGGTTAAGAAAACTATGCCAGAGACCACTACATTTTTTTTTCAGAAAAATAATCTTTTAATAATTCAATACATGTACAGTGAGCTGCACATGCACTGTGTTAATGGTATATGTCACTGACATCTATATATCTATCTACCTCAAAATATATAATATGCCTAGATATATGGCACTTCCAAAAATATACGAACCAAAACGAAAAAGTAGGTAAATGCCATAAAATCACAAATTTTATTCATATAATTTGTTAAAAAATTAATAAGGATAATAAATAGGTTCAAATGGGGAGGACAAATGCAAAAGCAGCCAAAAAGGAATACAATAGCTCAAGTAGTATGCTATAAACATAGGAGTCCTAGGAGACAGTGCTGTTAGGAGGCTAAAAGTAACATATACATTTTAAGTAAATATTTAATTCCTAAAAGGAGCAAAATTAATGCTTTCCTAATGAAACAGAATATAACATGTATATTGGCCTCATGGGTTAATTACAGTGCTGTGCAAATTAATTGGGACAAAGCAAAAAAAAATAAAATGTTATAATGCACTGTTACATACTAATTCTGAAAATTAACTTTTTCCACTGGCTAGTTGACCAAAATTTATTTACCTTATATACTCGAGTATAAGCCGACCCCCCTAACTTTGCCACAAAAAACTAGGAAAACTTAATGACTCGAGTATAAGCCTAGGGTGGAAAATGCAGCAGCTACCGGTCAATTTCAAAAATAAAAATAGGTACCAATAAAAGTAAAATTAATTGAGATATCAGTAGGTTAAGTGTTTTTGAATATCCATATTGAATCAGGAGCCCCATATAATGCCCCATACTATTCATGATGGGCCCCATAAGATGCTCCATACAAAATATGCCCCATATAATGCTCCATAAAGTTTATGATGGGCCCCATAAGATGCTTCATATTAAAATATGCCCCATATAATGCTGTACAAAGGTTAATAATGGCCCCATAAGATGCTCCATAGAGATATTTGCCCCATATAATGCTGCACAAATGCTGATTATGGCCCAATAAGATACTCCATAGAGATATTTGCCCCATATGCTGTTGCTTCGATTAAAAAAAAATGGCATACTCACCTCTCATCGCTCAGGCCCCTGGCACTTGCAATAAAAAAACGAAATAGGCAAAATAACAAAGCAGGTCAATAGAGGAAACACAACCGAGCTGTAAAAATGATCGTATTGCTGAGAGCAGGGCGCTGGTTCTGTCTTCCACGTCCTCTGCACTGACGTTCAGGCAGAGGGCGCACACTATACACGTCATCGCACCCTCTGACCTGAGTGTCACAGCAGAGGATGCGGAAGACGAAGCGGCGCCCAGCTGTGGAGCGAGGACAGGTGAATATCGCGCAATGCTGCTCACCCTCCTCTGTTATACTCACCTGCTCCCGGCGGGGTCCCTGACCGCTTCCCTGATGGTCTTCTCCGGGCGGTGACAGCTTCTTCCAGCGTTGAGCGGTTACCGGTAGCTCTCATTACAGTAATGAATACAGGGCTGCCACTAGAAATTTCGGGGCCCCATACTAGCAAATTTTTCGGAGTCCCCTTGAGACTCCGCCCAGGCTCCAGCCCCGCCTCCACGCTCCACCCCTCAAACTGTCCACAGCCCCACCGCTCTCTCTCTTGAAAAACTCCACTTCTCACCTATCGCACATTAACAGTTGCCATCACCAGATCACACATATAGTCGGCAGCTTTTGACTTGGCCAAAAGATTTTTTAAGCCACCACCGTAACACGGTAGACACTTTTGGCCGGGCCCTACTCTGCTGTAACCTATTAAATATTTGTTAAAATATGCAACACAATTTAGGTATATTTTTATTTATTTTTCAATTTTTAAAATGACCAATAATCTCACATACAAGGAACAAATACCACCGCACCATGTCAAGACCACATATTACCACCAGTGACTGAATAATATCACATGCAAAGAACAAATACCAAGGCACCATGACCAGACCACATATTACCACATAGTAATCAAATAATATCACATACAAGGAACAAATACAGCTACACCATGACCAGACCACATATTACCACCACAGTGATCGAATAATATCACATACAAGGAACAAATACCGCTACACCATGACCAGACCACATATTACCACCACAAAATGACCAAATAGCACATACAAGGGACAAATACCGCTACATCATGACCAGACCACATATTACCACCACAAAGTGACCAAATATCACATAACAAAGGGACAAATACCACTACACCATGACCAGACCACATATTACCACCACAAAGTGACCAAATAGCACATACAAGGGACAAATACCGCAACAACACTATGTCCAGACTACATATTACCACCACACAGTGACTGAATATTACAAGGTAATAAAGTGATGACTGGTGACATTATACACAGGACCTCTGTATATAGTACACAGTGTATAGTGTCAGTGTACAGGTAACACACTGACACACCAGTGATGTCTCTAGGTGAAGTCCTTCATCTTTCAACTTTCATTTAGCACAGACCGCCATCACTTCTTCCAGCCAGGACTTGTCTCTGCAGGAAATAACAGTTATCTCGAGCTCCGCTTGCAGAACACATTACTTAATTTTTCCCAACTTCTACATTACACCACATGAAGAAAAAAAGGTGACATAGTATCACTCTACACAGTAACAGGACCGCCCCCCATTTAAAACAGTATCCTCAAAAAATAAAATAAATACATCACTGCAGTAATAATATCCCTTAATTAGCCCCTATGGTAATAATATTCCCCATCCTGGCCCCTGTGTTTCTCATTTCTGGCTCCAGCCATATGTTCTCGCATCCTGCCCTCATGAGTAACGATTCTGCCCCATATGATCTCCCCATCCTGCCCCATCTGTCTCTATCGTATCCATCCTGCACGATCTGTCTCCAATCCTGCCCCCAGTGTCTCCAATCATGCCCCCATGTCTTTCATCCTGCCCCATATCTCCACTCTGCCTTGCATCTCCAATCATGCCCGTATCTCCATTCTGCCCTAGTGTATCCAGCATTCTGCCCCCGTGTCTCACAGTCTGCCCCTCGTGTCCAGCATTCTGCCCCTCGTGTCCAGCATTCTGCCCCTCGTGTCCAGCATTCTGCCCCTCGTGTCCAGCATCTCTGCCCCCTGTGTCCAGCATCTCTGCCCCCTGTGTCCAGCATCTCTGCCCCCTGTGTCCAGCATTCTGCCCCTCGTGTCCAGCATTCTGCCCCTCGTGTCCAGAATTCTGCCCCTCGTGTCCAGCATCTCTGCCCCCTGTGTCCAGCATCTCTGCCCCGTGTCCAGCATCTCTGCCCCCTGTGTCCAGCATCTCTGCCCCCTGTGTCCAGCATCTCTGCCCCCTGTGTCCAGCATCTCTGCCTCCTGTGTCCAGCATCTCTGCCCCCTGTGTCCAGCATCTCTGCCCCCTGTGTCCAGCATCTCTGCCCCCTGTGTCCAGCATCTCTGCCCCCTGTGTCCAGCATCTCTGCCCCCTGTGTCCAGCATCTCTGCCCCCTGTGTCCAGCATCTCTGCCCCGTGTCCAGCATCTCTGCCCCCTGTGTCCAGCATCTCTGCCCCCTGTGTCCAGCATCTCTGCCCCCTGTGTCCAGCATCTCTGCCCCCTGTGTCCAGCATCTCTGCCCCCTGTGTCCAGCATCTCTGCCCCCTGTGTCCAGCATCTCTGCCCCCTGTGTCCAGCATCTCTGCCCCCTGTGTCCAGCATCTCTGCCCCCTGTGTCCAGCATCTCTGCCCCCTGTGTCCAGCATCTCTGCCCCCTGTGTCCAGCATCTCTGCCCCCTGTGTCCAGCATCTCTGCCCCCTGTGTCCAGCATCTCTGCCCCCTGTGTCCAGCACACGTCAACAGCGTGCCGCAGTGTCTGTAGGGGGGGCCCGGTGAGCAGATGAGACGGGGCCCGATGCGGGCCCCCTCTGCCCAACGGGCCCCATACGCCAGTCATGGCTGTAATGCCCTGATGGCGGCCCTGAATGAATATTACTGTAATGAGCGGTACCATGTGACCGCTCAACGCTGGAAGAATCTGTCAGCGCCCGGAGACCATCGGAGATGCAGGGACCGCGCCGTGAGCAGGTGAGTATGTTACAGCCGCCGATCCACCTCCCCCGCCGACCCCATTGGGACAATGACTCGAGTGTAAGCCGAGAGGGGTACTTTCAGCCTAAAAAAATGGGCTGAAAATCTCGTCTTATGCTCGAGTATATATGGTATTATATACTAAAACTGGTTTGAATCACTGACTGGTAACCAACTTACAATTTTACTTAAAAAATTCTTTGTCCCAAATAATTTGCACAGCACTGTGAGATAAGATTTGTCATTCACTAGTTTCCTATTTTATGCTTGAGGGAAATCAAAAGCAGTCAAACAAGTGTCACACAAAAGAAAAGACGGATGTCTGATATGCATATGGTTGTAATTACAAGTGTGTGGTATCTAACTGCATCCCACAAAAAAGGGAAGAGATGGCAGGTGTGGAATAGGTTATAGGCTGCTAGTGAAAAGGAATAATTTTAACCAGGCACTGTACCTTTAAGGCTGAGGCACACCTGTTGTGCGATGAGCTTTATCCAAGGGATAAAGCTCATTCCCTTTATCACAATCTGATTCTAAAAAACGGAAGTGTGAAAGAGGTCTAAGCCACAAAAGGTCATTTCTAAAGAAGCTGGCTGTTCAGAGTGCTGTATACATGCATATTAATGGAAAGTTGAGTGGAAGGAAAATGTGTGGTAGAAAAATATGCACAAGAAACCGGGATAACCGCAGCCTTGAAAAGATTGTTAAGAAAAGGCAATTCAAATATTTGGGGGAGATTCACAAGGAGTGGACTGCTGCTGAAGTCATTGCTTCAAGAGCCACCACACACAGACGTATCCAGGACATGGGCTACAAGTGTCAACCCACTCATGACCAATAGACAATGCCAGAAACGTCTTACCTGGGCCAAGGAGAAAAGGAACTGGACTGTTGCTCGGTTGTCCAAGGTGTTGTTTTCAGATGAAAGTAAATTTTGCATTTCATTTGGAAATCAAGGTCCCAGAGTCTGGAAGAAGAGTGGAGAAGCACACAATCCTAGCTGCTTGAGGTCTAGTGTGAAGTTTCCACAATCGGTGATGGTTTGGGGAGCCATGTCATCTGCTGGTGTAGGTCCACTGTGTTCTATCAAGACCAAAGTCAGCACAGCCATCTACCAGGAAATTTTAGAGCACTTCATGCTTCCCTCTGCCAACAAGTTTTTTGGAGATGGAAATTTGATTCTCCAGCAGGACTTGGCAACTGTCCACACTGCCAAAAGTGCCAATACCTGGTTTAAAAACAACAGTATCACTGTGCTTGATTGGCCAGGAAAACTCGACTGACCTCAACCAAATACACTGTGTGCAGAATTATTAGGCAAGTTGTATTTTGATCACATGATATTTTTTATACATGTTGTCCTACTCCAAGCTGTTCAGGCTTGAGAGCCAACTACCAATTAAGTAAATCAGGTGATGTGCATCTCTGTAATGAGGAGTGATGTTGTCTAATGACATCAAAACCCTATATAAGGTGTGCTTAATTATTAGGCAACTTCCTTTCCTTTGGCAAAATGGGTCAGAAGAGAGATTTGACGGGCTCTGAAAAGTCCAAAATTGTGAGATGTCTTGCAGAGGGATGCAGCAGTATTGAAATTGCCAAACTTTTGCAGCGTGATCACCGAACAATCAAGCGTTTCATGGCAAATAGCCAGCAGGGTCGTAAGAAACATGTTGGGCAAAAAAGGCGCAAAATAACTGCCTATGAATTGAGGAAAATCAAGCGTGAAGCTGCCAAGATGCCATTTGCCATCAGTTTTGCCATATTTCAGAGCTGCAACGTTACTGGAGTAACAAAAAGCACAAGGTGTGCAATACTCAGGGACATGGCCAAGGTAAGGAAGGCTGAAAAACGACCACCTTTGAACAAGAAACATAAGATAAAACGTCGAGACTGAACCAAGAAATATCTTAAGACTGACTTTTCAAAGGTTTTATGGACTGATGAAATGAGAGTGACTCTTGATGGGCCAGATGGATGGGCCAGAGGCTGGATCAGTAGAGCTCCACTCTGACTCAGACTCCAGGAAGGTGGAGGTGGGGTTCTGGTATGGGCTGGTATCATCAAAGATGAACTTGTGGGACCTTTTTTGGTTGAGGATGGAGTGAAGCTCAACTCCCAGACCTACTGCCAGTTTCTGGAAGACAACTTCAAGCAGTGGTACAGGAAGAAGTCGGTATCATGCAAGAAAAACATGATTTTCATGCAGGACAATGCTCCATCACATTCCTCCAACTGCTCCACAGCGTGGCTGGCCGGTTAAGGTCTCAAAGAAGAAAAAATAATGACATGGCCCCCTTGTTCACCTGATCTGAACCCCATATAGAACCTGTGGTCCCTCATAAAATGTGAGATCTACAGGGAGGGAAAACAGTCCACCTCTCGGAACAGTGTCTGGGAGGCTGTGGTGGCTGCTGCACACAATGTTGATTTGTAAACAGATCAAGCAACTGACAGAATCTATGGATGGGAGGCTGTTGAGTGTCATCATAAAGAAAGGTGGCTATATTGGTCACTAATTTTTGGGGGGTTTGTTTTTGCATGTCAGAAATGTTCATTTCTAAATTTTGTGCAGTTACATTGGTTTACCTGGTGAAAATAAACAAGTGAGATGGGAATATATTTGGGTTTTATTATGTTGCCTAATAATTCTGCACAGTAATAGTTACCTGCACAAGCAGATATCCTCCTTAGATAGCCAAATCTAAAAAAAAACCACTCCAACTTCCAAAAATGTAAAGCTTTGATATTTATGAGTCTTTTGGGTTCATAGTTGTTGATCATTAATAAAAATAATCCTCTAAAATACAACTTGCCTAATAATTCTGCACACAGTGTAGAGAATCTATGGGGTATTGTCAAGAGTAAGATGAGAGGCACCAGACCCAGCAATGATGCAGGTGAGCTGAAGGCTGTTATCAAATCAACCTGGGCTTCCCTAACACCCCAGCAGTGCCACAGGCTGATCGCCTCCATGCTACTCCTCATTGATGCAGTAATTGATGCAAAAGGAGCCCCAACCAAGTATTGAGTGCATTTACTGAATATACATTTCAGATTTTAAAATAATTTTTTCAAGCTGGTGTTATAAAGTATTCTAATTTACTGAGATAATGACTTTTGGGTTTTTATTGGCTGTAAGCCATAATCATCAACATTAACTGAAATAAACACTTGAAATAGATCACTCTGTTTATAATTACTCTATAATGAGTTTCACTTTTTATATAGAAGAACTGAGATAAATAAAAATTTTTATATTCTAATTTTGTGAGAAGCACTCCAGCCTTATTGTAAAACTCTGTGCATAGCCTAATAATTATTGTAAAACTCTGTGCGCATAGCCTAATACAGTGCCTTGCGAAAGTATTCGGCCCCCTGGAACTTTTCAACCTTTTTCCACATATGCTTCAAACATAAAGATACCAAATGTAATTTTTTGGTGAAGAATCAACAACAAGTGGAACACAATTGTGAAGTTGAATGAAATTTATTGCTTATTTTAAATTTTTGTGGAAATTCAAAAACTGAAAAGTGTGTGTGTGGGTGGGGGGGGGGGTGCAATATTATTCGGCCCCTTTACTTTCAGTGCAGCAAACTCACTCCAGAAGTTCATTGTGGATCTCTGAATAATCTAATTTTGTCCTAAATGCTTAATGATGATAAATATAATCCACTTGTGTGTAATCAAGTCTCCGTATAAATGCACCTGCTCTGTGATAGTCTCAGGGTTCTTTTTGAAGCACAGAGAGCATCATGAAGACCAAGGAACACAACAGGCAGGTCCGTGATACTGTTGTGGAGAAGTTTAAAGCCGGATTTGGATACAAAATGATTTCCAAAACTTTAAACATCACAAGGAGCACTGTGCAAGCGATCATATTGAAATGGAAGGATTATCATACCACTGCAAATCTACCAAGACCCGGCCGTCCCTATAAACTTTCATCTCAATCAAGGAGAAGACTGATCAGAGATGCAGCCAAGAGGCCCATGATCACTCTGGATGAACTGCAGAGATCTACAGCTGAGGTGGGACAGTCTGTCCATAGGACAACAATCAGTCGTACACTGCACAAATCTGGCCTTTATGGAAGAGTGGCAAGTAGAATGACATTTCTCAAAGATATCCATATGTCATTAAAAGTTTGCAACAAGCCACCTGGGAGACTCGCCAAACATGTGGAAGAAGGTGCTTTGGTCAGATGAAACCAAAATCGAACTTTTTGGCAACAATGCCAAACGATATGTTTGGCGTAAAGGCAACACAGCTCATCACCCTGAACACACCATCCCCACTGTCAAACATGGTGGTGGCAGCATCATGGTTTGGGCCTGCTTTTCTTCAGCCGGGACAGGGAAGATGGTTAAAATTGATGGGAAGATAGATGGAGCCAAATACAGGACCATTCTTGAAGAAAACATGTTGGAGTCTGCAAAAGACCTGAGACTGGGACTGAGATTTGTCTTCCAACAAGACAATGATCCCAAACATAAAGCAAAATCTACAATGGAATGGTTCACAAATAAACGTATCCAGGAGTTAGAATGGCCAAGTCAAAGCCCAGACCTCAATCCAATCGAGAATCTGTGGAAAGAGCTGAAAACTGCTGTTCACAAACGATCTCCATCAAACCTCACTGAGCTCGAGCTGTTTGCCAAGGAAGAATGGGCAAGAATTTCAGCCTCTCTATGTACAAAACTGATAGAGATAAACCCCAAGCGACTTGCAGCCGTAATCGCAGCAAAAGGTGGCGCAACAAACTATTACGTTAAAGGGGCCAAATAATATTGCACGCCTCACTTTTCAGTTTTTTAATTTCCACAAAAATTTTAAATAACCAATACATTTCGTTCAACTTCACAATTGTGTTCCACTTGTTGATTCTTCCCCAAAAATGTACATTTGGTATCTTTGTTTGAAGCATGATATGTGGGAAAAGGTTGAAAAGTTCCAGGGAGCTGAATACTTTCGCAAGGCACTGTATATGTAAAATTATTTTGGGAAATCCATTTTGCTGTTAATATGAGGATTCTTGTTCAGCTTTTTTTTTCTCTAGTTAGGTTTTCAAAAACATCTGGTGGGGAAAACAAAAGTGCATGTCACTACTTAGAAACGTATCCTGATTGAATCCACTCCGAAGTAGGCACTGTCCAATCAAAGAGCTGAAAGGAATGTTTCACGGAAAAAAAATATCTTCAAAAATGCTGCAGGAAAGTTTTCAGGAAAATATAAACCCCTCCCATAAACTTCTCACACAAGTGTTTCCTGAAGCAATTTCCACTTCGTATAGTTTTTGACGAGTTGTAAAATGACAAATTTCAAACATATCCTTAGAGAACCAACTACAAGGACAACACGGCAGTGGGAGCCATTTATAAAAGGGAAACCTGATGAGAGTTTCCCTGTAAGGCTATGTTCACTCAGAGTTTTTAAAATCAAAAAAATTCAGACAAGTTTTTCTTCTTCACTCAAACATTTTATTTTGGGGGAGGCCATAATTCTTTTCCTGGAATGATTTTGAAGAGTTATGAAATCGTTTTTTTTTTAATTAATTAATTTTTTTACTAAAGTGTTTTCTTGCAGCTTTTTGATTGGACATTGTCTATTTTGAACGGATTCCATCAGATTTGCTTCAAATAAGTGACATGTACTGTTACATTTTTTTCTCCAGATGATTTTTTAAATCCTCATCAGAATAAGAGAATAAAATCCTACAAATAACTCCTCATGAACCACAGTAAGTGTTTGAATAGTTTTTGAAGAATTGTGGTGTGCCAATGACAAGGAGACTGAGACTAACCACCAAATCAGCACTGCCCAGATAACTACACTGCTCAAAAAAATAAAGGGAACACTAAAATCCCATGTCCTAGATATCACTGAAATATTCCAGTTGTAAATCTTTTTTCATTGCATAGTGGAATGTGCTGAGAACAATAAAACCTAAAAATGATCAACTTAAATCACAACTAATATCCCACGGAGGTCTGGAGTTGGAATGATGCTCAAAATCAAAGTGGAAAATGAAGTTACAGGCTGATCCAACTTCAGTGGAAATGCCTCAAGACAAGGAAATGATGGTCAGTAGTGTGTGTGGCCTCAACGTGCCTGTATGACCTCCCTACAACACCTGGGCATGCTCCTGATGAGGCAGCGGATGGTCTCCTGAGGGATATCCTCCCAGACCTGGACTAAAGCATCCGCCAACTCCTGGACAGTCTGTGGTGCAACGTGACATTGGTGGATGGTGTGAGACATGATGTCCCAGATGTGTTCAATCAGATTAAGGTCTGGGGAACAGGCGGGCCAGTCCATAGCTTCAATGCCTTCATCTTGCAGGATCTGCTGACACACTCCAGCTTCATGAGGTCTGGCATTGTCCTGCATTAGAAGGAACCCAGGGCCAACCGCACCAGCATATGGTCTCACAAGGGGTCTGAGGATCTCATCTCGGTACCTAATGGCAGTCAGGCTACCTCTGGCGAGCACGTGGAGGGCTGTGTGGCCCTCCAAAGAAATGCCGGCCCACACCATAACTGACCCATTGCCAAACCGGTTATGCTGAAGGCTGTTGCAGGCAGCAGATCACTCTCCACGGCATCTCCAAACTCTGTCACGTCTGTCATATGTGCTCATTGTGAACCTCCTTACATCTGTGAAGAGCACGGCATCAGTGGCAAATTTGCCAATCCTGGTGTTCTGTGACAAATGCCAAGTGTCCTGCATGGTGTTGGGCTGTGAGCACAACCCCCATCTGTGGACGTCGGGCACTCAGACCATCCTCATGGAGTTGGTTTCTAACCGTTTGTGCAGACACATGCACATTTGTGGCCTGCTGGAGGTCATTTTGCAGGGCTCTGGCAGTGCTCCTCCTGTTCCTCCTTTCACAAAGGCTGAGGTAGCGGTCCTGCTGCTGGGTTGTTACCCTCCTACGGCCCCTTCCACGTCTCCTGGTGTGCTGGCCTGTCTCCTGGTAGCGCCTCCAGGCTCTGGACACTACGTTGACAGACACAGCAAACCTTGCCACAGCTCGCATTGATGTGCCATCCTGGATTAGCTGCACTACCTGAGCCACTTGTGTGGGTTGTAGAGTCCGTCTCATGCTAGCACGAGTGTGAAAGCACAACCAACATTCAAAAGTGACCAAAACATCAGCCAGAAAGCATTGGTACTAAGATGTGGTCTGTGGTCCCCATCTGCAGAACCACTCCTTTATTAAGTGTGTCTTGATAATTGCCAATAATTTCCATCTGTTGTCTATTCCATTTGCACAACAGCATGTGAAATTGATTGTCAAACAGTGTTGCTTCCTAAGTGGACAGTTTGATTTCACAGTTTGATTTACTTGGAGTTATATTCCCTTGTTTAAGTGTTCCCTTTTTTTTTGAGCAGTGTATGTCGAGCAATGAGTAATATAGATCTTTCCTTTTTTCTATCCTAATAAAAGTATTTTTTTTGAACAAGGGAACTCCTACAAAGCCATTTTTAATCCTATTAACCATATTCTTATCCCAATTACCATTGGTGACAACTTCCTTTTATTAATAATAACAAACTTTACTGATATATTGCCAGTATAGTCCACAAATTTACAATTCAGACATTGTGAATGAGGGTCCTACTTCTAATCAGAAAATAAGAGTGACCGAAAAGGTAAAGTTATTTGGGGTTAGATGTAGACAGTAAATTATTAGTGTCCATGAGAGGAGTGTATTAAATTGTAGATTTCAGGCCTAGCATGTTAAAAGCCGACAGAATTAGGGTGGACTTTGAACCTATAAAGATAAATTCGCTGCTCTCAATTAAAGTATCACTGCTGTAAACTGTATAGGAATGATAGACTGCAGTTAGCCGAACATAGATCGAATTGGCAAGAATATTGCATCCATATGAAAGCAGTAGCCTGCTACTATGTGTCATGTCTAATCTGTCTGAAAGTGCAACACTGGCAAAAAAAAGTTCTGAAAAACAGCAGCTATAGAATAATATTCAGTGATGAGATATATTGTGAACCTATTGAATACTTAAAGATTTTTTTCCTATAGGTGTGCACCACCAAGGTGAATCATGAATAATGTAGAGAAAGGGAAAAGGGGGTAGTATGTGAAATAAAATTATAAGATGTACGTTTCGCTAAGTGTCAGCTTTTTCTAAGGGCCTTAGAAACAGCCAACGCTTATCGGCCAAACGTACGTCTCTTGCTTTATTTCACATTCTGCCCCCTTTCCCTTTCCCTATGTAATTCATAATATACAGTGACACAGACACCAAATTCTACACTCCTTCAGCTCAGAATTTCAGCCAAGCTAGGGTTCTTGAGAGCCACTGCATGCCTTTTTATATTATGATATTGATGCAGGTTTTACAAGGGTGCAGATGCATTTGAAAATTCACATATGCTCTTTTGTTACAATGATTTTCTTTGCTGTTTTATAGGTAAATTTTCTCCATTTAACCCACGACTCCACCGGATCTCCTGTTGCTGTTGCAGCTGCTGAGGAAATGGTTTACCTCCTAAAGCCAGATGTGCCCGAAAAAGTTCTGCACTCCACCTACGGTCAACCGGTTACCTGCTTGGATGTTTCAACACATCAGGCAGCATTCGGAGTAAAAAGTTATGGCTGGTTCACCAATAATGGCAATAAGGTAACGGAGGATGTAAATTGAAGGAAGCTGCAGAGTTTTCTAGCACATGACGTCTGTGTTATGCCACTTCAGCCTCAGAGACCCGAGTAATGCCACAACGGCGGGCATTGTTATGTAACTATTGATGTCCAGACCAGAAATGTGAAACCTTATTTTATTTGTCTATCGCAGAGGAGCACAACCTTTTTTGGTCTAAGTATCAAATTTTGTGATAGTAACACTACCAAGGGCCACATAAAAATTTTAACTGGTGTTCTGATCTGAAGTATATAGCGACAGTATTATATATGCTGTAATCTAAAAAGGGATGTCTGTTTCTGGAACTTCCACTATGGTAAGCAAAGAGGGTTCGATGCTTCCTTATTAAGAACCCCAGAAAAAAAAGAGTCATGCAATGAGCGTAGCTATTCCCATAGCTTAAGAAAGTTACTGAATGCAGAGAAGTCAGTTGACTGGTGGTTACACAGAATGGGATTGCAGATTGTGCACCTCTGGTCTATAGGGTACAGGTCACCATGGAAGTGTGCATTTGACCATACGGTGGCAGAAATAATGGTCTTCATATGTAAAATAACCATATTGGCTCCATTATAAGAATTACCAAAATGTGTGTAGAGATTTTCACATAAAAATTCATGTCTAACCTTTTCTATTCACGTAGCGAACAGGTTCATGTCTTCTAATAGCGTAATCTTTTTTAGATGAGGAAGTCGTCCATCTGCATCCTTTGCTGTACTTATGTATAGTGATCTTCAGATATGTATGTTGGTCCCTGTAGCTCTGCTTATGTCTTGGGTTCAATACAAGCCGATGCGCAAAAAAAATGTCCTATCACCAGAGCTGCGTGTGTAAAGGGGGCTGGCTGACGAGACCTTTTTTACTAGCTAGGCCTTCCTTACATCACAGGTGATGCATACGGGGCAAGATAACATCTTGAAAACATAAATCCCCTTCAAAATACTGTCCATTAGATGATTTGCATTTGTCCTAATGGTTTTTCCACTGTCCATTTTTATATTCTTCTGAACTAGTGCTGTTAATTGCCTCCAGCTATTGTTTCTTAATCTTTCGATTACAACAATTTAGGTAGTTTTTTTCTCGCTGCCTCATGCAATCCCTTCAGCACTTGCAGATAGTAATTTTGGTTCACTGTGGCGCCCTGAGGAACAAATTCAACGTGAACGACTCCTCTGATGTCGGAAAAACAAACCATCATGGACTTCAAATTTTATTTCACATGTTGTCCTTTTTTTGGTCTGGGCAATGAAGCTGTTTCCACTGGCTGGACTGCTGTTTTGTTTCAGGATCATAGACGTAACACCAAGACTCATCACCCTTGATGACTTTTGACAAAATTGTGTTCTTTCAATTCCTGACTCACTCTGAGACGGTTTCAATCTGGTCATCAAAAAGCAGTCGTGAAACAAACTTTACTGCAACGCGTCTCATGTTCAAATCTCCAGGAAATTACAGTTACTCGTATTTCCTCCAATTCGCTGATTGTTTTGCGATGATCAAACATGATGGCATTGTGCACTTCAACGGAGTTTATCTTTAAGTGACATTTGGACTCTTCTGAACCAGGCAAACCACTCGTAAATTCTTTGATGTTGGCGCGTTTCTCCTTAAAGTTTGTCATTGCAAAATCGCAGAGGACGTTAGGAGAGGCTTAAGAAAACAATCACTCTGTCCACTGGGATGGTTTCTCATGAACGCTACCTTGCCAACTGAGCAGGGAAAGTGTCTAATAAGCGTACCTAGCAGGAGAGGGCAGCACTGCCAACCCATATGCCTACAGAAAGTAATTCTCATTTTTTGGGGATGCCCCCTCTTATATAAAGGGGCTTTCTTCGCCAGTGGAATGAGCCTTCACACAAAGCACTAGTCACGTGCTGGCGACAGAGCAAGCTCTCTCCTCTGTTGAGCATAAGTCAGTGAAGCTGCAGGGTGATAGCGTTAGTGCGAGACACTTTTAGTTTCTCCTTAGTTAAAAAATATAATTTTTTATTTATTTTATTATATTTTAAACTTATCTAAAGATTTTTTATTTTCAGGTGGACAGCCCTTTAAACGCCCCTAATCTCACTTGTCTCTTAAAATCTTTTCACCAAATAAGGTTTTACTCTAATCCTTTCTATATCTTGCCTAAAAATGGGTTTGATCATGGAACTTTCTCCACCCACGTGGGATCTCAGCTCTTCCTCACCACCCACAGTAAAAAAAAAAAATCCCCATCAACACCAAAGTCTAAAAGTATAAGTATTTTGTTGTCCAATTGTCACATTCGTAAAGAAGAAAATAATTCGTAAAGAATGTTTAAGAAACACTAAAAGAAATCAAGAACAAAAAATGTGATATTCAGTAATGGTTACTTTTTTTTAACCATGCATAGGGAAAAAATTATGGAATCACTCAATTCTGAGGAAAAAATTATGGAATCATGAAAAACAAACAAAAAAACACTTTAAAACATCACTAGGATTTTGTTGCACCACCTCTGGCTTTTATAACAGCTTGCAGTCTCTGATGCATGGACTTAATGATTGTCAAACAGTACTCTTCATCAATCTGGCTCCAACTTTCTCTGATTGCTGTTGCCAGATCAGCTTTGCAGATTGGAGCCTTGTCATGGACCATTTTCTTCAACTTCCACCAAAGATTTTCAATTGGATTGAGCTCCAGACTATTTGCAGGCCATGACATTGACCTTATGTGTCTTTTTTTCAAGGAATGTTTTCACAGTTTTTGCTCTATGGCAGGATGCATTATCATCTTGAAAAATGATTTAATCATCCCCAAACATCTTTCAATTGATGGGATAAGAAAAGTGTCCAAAATATCAACCTAAACTTGTGCATTTATTGAAGATGTAATGACAGCCATCTCCCCAGTGCCTTTACCTGACCTGCAGCCCCATATCATCAATGACTGTGGAAATTTGCATGTTCTCTTCAGGCAGTCATCTTTATAAATCTCATTGGAATGGCACCAAACAAAAGTTCCAGCATCATCACCTTGCCCAAAGCAGATTCACAATTCATCACTGAATATGACTTTCATCCAGTCATCCACAGTCCACGATTGCTTTTCCTTAGCCAATTGTAACCTTGTTTTATTCTGTTTAGGTGTTAATGATGGCTTTTGTTTAGATTTTCTGTATGTAAATCCCATTACCTTTAGGCGGTTTCTTACAGTTTCCACCCATTCGTTCCTCATTTGTTTTGTTGTGCATTTCCTGTTTTGGAGACATATTGCTTGAAGTTTCTGGTCTTGATTCTTTGATGTCTTCCTTGGTCTACCAGTATGTTTGCCTTTAACAACCTTCCCATGTTGTTTGTATTTGGTCCAGATTTTAGACACAGCTGACTGTCAACAACCAACATCTTTTGCAACTTTTTGTGATGATTTACCCTCTTTTAAGAGTTTGATCATCCTCTCCTTTGTTTCAATTGACATCTCTCCTGTTGGAGCCATCATTCATGTCAGTCCACTTAGTTTGCATCTAAAAAGGAGTGATCACACCTTGGAAAGCTGTTGCACTAACGAGCAGATCTAATTTGATGCAGGTGTTATTTTTGGGTATGAAAATTTACAGGGTGATTCTATAATTTTTACTCAGAATTGAGTGATTCCATAATTTTTCCCCTATGCTTGGTTATAAAAAGTAACCATTAACTGACTACCACATTTTTTGTTCTTGATTTCTTTTAGTGTTTCTAAAAGGCAGAAAGTTGCCTTTTGAAATGACTTTAGTTTTGTGCCATGTCTGTGATCTGCTTTTTTTCTGCAAAATTAAACAACTGAATGAACATCCTCCAAGGCTGGTGATTCCATAATTTTTGCCAGGGGTTGTATATGTGCTTTTGATACATCTTCTGTGTTTGTGAGCTCTTGACAATAGATTGATGGGGAGCTAAAGATCCAGCTTGTCTAATTTTGTACTTCCAATACTTTTGTTCTCCTCGAGATAAGCTACCACCAGGCAGAGCCACTGTCTGACAGCGGCTTTCGCATTGAGAACACAGAAGAGCTCGGTCAGGTGAGCTCTACTCTGTATGGGAGAGAAGTAGTGAAACCTTCTAATAAGCTTTACGTTAACATTTGATTTATTTAATCACTATTGTTATTTTATATTAAACTTATTTTACGTTGTATCTTTAACAAGACATAACTCCATAACATTGACCCTTATGCTGTCTGACAGAATCGTACTAGATTATATTTGTGGCACTCATAAACAGGCCTGTTGCTTCATTCATTCCATGATATATGGTTAATCTCCCGCAGTACGGGGTAGCTCTTTTGTATAGGCTTTGTTCTCATTTTATAATGCGAAGGGATAAAACCTGTTGCCAAGATGAATATCTCGTTACAATAGCTGCAGTAATGAATAACACTGAATGGGTTAAGACAATCATTACTATGTAAACGAATCAAAGCCACAGAAATGAAGTAATCCAGATGGCTGCAGTGTGCTAGGTACATGGGACTGGTGCTTGGCACGGCTTTCCCAGCTGACATCACCCTGCAAATCAATCAGGTTGCGCCTCTTAGAGTGATTACTCTCCGCACACTGAAGTGGAAGCGCGCGTTACGATTGGACGTTTCCCATATTCGCGCTCACCTTGCGGTTGGATAAAATTGTTTGAAATAATTAGTAATGAATAATTTTCCATCTTTGATCGTCGCTTTGTCATGTTGAATCTCGCTCGCTTTATGTCAGTCGTGAGTAATGTGCGTCCGATGGCAGCGATGGCTCTCATTAGCACTCTAAGCTTGGTGATATTGACTGCACCGCAGAATATCTTCCGGTGAAATGGAAAAAGCTAATATCAGAGAATCATTGAGAAGCTTGGAAAAAATCATTCAGATCTCATTTGTGTGTCGCTAAAGAAAGATTCTTGTGTACATGAGCTGGAAAAAGCCTGAGATTTGTGTTTGCGTCAAGAGGGTTTCCACCCGCACTTCACCTTATTAATTATTTTTTATTGATGCCTATAATGATTAGTATTGATTCAATAAAAACCCAAATGGATCACATATTTCACACGATAAGTCACATAGACCATTGCAGAGCTCAAACCATGCTAAATACACACTAAATACAATTGCTGTTTACTGCTGTCTGATTAACTAATTGGGCTGCTATATCCACCTTCACATCCATCTGTGTTACATGACCTGAGAAACAGAACTACTTTTGCCAACAGTCCTAATTTAAAATATACAGCTCCTATTCAGAACAATATGTGTCTATGGTGGCATACTAGGATCCACCCCTGATAGTCGGATCCTGCAGTCCTCCATCTGTCCCTTTCTTCTTGCTAGGAAAGCAGATGTATGATATGGAATATGACTACAGGAGCAGACTACATAAGGTTTGTAGTCTGTTACCATGGAGACACATTGACATCCATATGAGCTGTAGAATCGAAAGTATAGGAGCTTTTTATTGAGAATATTTGCAGAGTTGCTTAATATTTTTTAATTTTAGATACATTGAAACAATAAAAATAGTTATAAAGAGGTGGCTTTTTATAAATAGTGTTTGACAGTGCTAGAAGGGAGCAGTGTACAAACATACCTTTCTGCAAGGTTTTAGCAGCAGCCTGGATAGAAGATGTAGTTATAATCCAGCACACGCTGCTCTCTTAAGTGCTTTCTGGGCGTTCTCTAGTGCTATTGGCTCTCCACAGTACGTGCTGCACGGCTCCTCCTCTGCTACTCTTGAGTGACTACAGCAGTGTCCAACCATGAGCATAGACCAGTGGCGAGGGGTTGTAAAGAGTTTAAAGGGATAGTCAAGGACTTGGATATTGATCACCTGTTGTTAGCATAGATCATAAATATCAGATTCCTGGAGGTCTGATACCCAACACCCCCACAAATCATCTCCCATGGAAGCTGGATGTACAGAGTTTACAGAGCCTGAACACCATAGTAATTGCCATTCTCTGGTACAGCAGGAGTGAATCTGATCTGAGCTGTAGTACCAAGAATGGTCACTACCAAGTGTACAGAGCCGTGGTTTTCTGACTTCATGCACCGTGTACATCAGGCTGGTCAATGGAGATGGTGGCTGTCAGCCCCCCCATTGATGACCGAGCCTTAGGAACAGGTCATCAATACCTAATCACTGGACAATCGCTTTAAAGCAAGGGCTGTAAGGCATTTTTGCATTATCGATTGCCCAGATAACACTTGCAGAAGAGGCCACACCAGATTATACCTACACTTCTCATTCATGCTGCTGCTAAGACCCTACAGAAAGTAATGTCCGCACAGCTCTGCAGGTCTCCTGTCATGTTCACAAACCTTTAAGTGGTAGATCACTAGCCAGGAACGTATTGCTGCTTTGTGCAGGAGCAATATTTTAATAGACTGGTGTTTTACTCCATAATTAAAAATGATCTGGGGACCACATGTGTCTGAAGACTAAATGTATTGCGAGTACTAGAATTTATAAAGCTCTGATAAATTTGTATTTTTATAGAATGAGACATTATTTTGGGAAGAGGGTATGATGAAACATTCCTTTTCACTTAAGACTCATAAAGAACATCACATTGATTGCATTAGCAATATATTATACAGGTAGGCTAAGGCGCAATATTTCTCCCTGTGTAACCTTACCCTTAAGAAGGTAATTAGGCATCCTGACATTATGGTGCCTCAGTAAGAACGCCTGATATTACCCTCGTGAGACCTATTCTTGTGAACATAGCAGCTCTCTAAGTGCACTGGATTAGAAAGTTTATTGTTGCCCTCTCCGTATCACCTTTGGGATGGCACAACAAAGTCAATTCTCTGATTGTTAGAAGGCCCAATATTTTATATCTACATCAATGTGGCCCCAACGCCAGTCTGGCACATTGTCAAGAATGACATCAGATTGTAGCCAGCTGCTTTTTACCTTCGGCATCTATTATTCATGTACCAAAAACATATTGTTGCTACAAGTTTAGTATGTATATAGCATGAAATAGTATTTTAGTACCATGTGTTTATAGTGAATGTTAACTGGAATGCATCTGTATTATTAACTGTGACTCTAGGCTTAAAGCAATAGATGTGTATAGAGATTGGCTCCCATATTATGGATTTGCATAAGGAGTAGTGATGAGCGAGTGTACTCGTTGCTCGGGTGACCTCCAAGTATTTGACTGCTTGGAGATTGTTTTCTTAGCGGCAGCTGAATGATTTACAGCTACTAGACAGCTTGATTACATGTGGGGAATCCCTAGCAACCAGGCAACCCCCACATGTACTCAGCCTGGATAGTAGCTGTAAATCATTCAGCTGCTGCGATGAAAACTAAATCTCTGAGCACTTACAAATACTCGGAGGTCACCTGAGCAACGAGTATACTCGCTCATCACTAATAAGGAGGCATGCACCGTTCTTGCCAGTAGCCCTTTCATCATATCATGATTGTTTGACCATAGATTTTGGACAAAACTGCCATTAAATCGGAGGTGTACACAGTATGACCACAGATCCTTGTCCATAATCCCCTTACGCTGACACTGGCCCGTGTATATCAGAAGGCATGGGAAGCCAATGAGTGTACGAGTATACACAGTGGTGTTACGTGCTTTCTAAAATACATGGGAAAGAGTCGGCATACCTATGTACAGCAAGTTCAGACAGTCCTAGATGTTTATTTCGAAGCAGGAAAAATGAACACGAGTAAAGTTCAGCGCACCTTTGGCAAGGGACAAATTGTGATGGTTGGAATTAGACAACTGGGTCACAGCAGTGCTACAACAATTAGTCTTGTGGGTGTTTCTGGTGGTGTGCTTTGGTTCATACGTAGGTTATCCTTCCTTGGACCACTTTTTTTCCTATCATAGGTACTCAACACTCATAGATGCACCAAGGAGCTAAGTCTGCTTTCACACACCAGTTTTTTGCCATCAGGCACAATCCGTCGAATGTTGAAAATAAATGATCCATTTGCAGATTTTTTCGACTGGTCCGACTAGCTGATCCAGCTAATTGGATCCTAAAAAAATTGGAGTATGCTCAGTTAAAAAAAAAAACGGAATCCATCGCCGAATTCTGTCATTTGACAGATCCGGCGCCATAGGGTTCCATTGTAGCAAATGACAGACAGCGGCGTATCCGTCGCTGTCCGTTTTTTCAACAGACACAAAAAACGTTACTATGTCCATTTTTTCCGTCCCCGGAAAACCAATTTTCGACGGATCTGGCAAAAAACGGATGAATTGTGAGACCATCTGTCGCTAATACAAGTCTCTGAGAAAAAAACGGATCCGGCGGCAGCTTTTGCCGGATCAGTTTTTTTTTTTTCAGAATTCACCGGATTGTGAGTGATGGCAAAAAACCTATGTGTGATAGGGGCCTTAGGCTGGTTCTCACAGAAAGGCATGTATAGCACAAATTGCTGAAAATGTTAATGATACAAATGTCTCAATATATTGCTGAGTATGGGGCTGTGTACTTACAGACTGGTCAAGTTGTCACTCGTTAATTGTATTTAATCCTCATTTTACTTATTTTGAGTTGACATTTGCTAGACTTCAGAATCAATTACTATTTGTCGATAGAGTTATGGTCAACGTACAGTGTCCGGGAACAAATGAATATTGTAGCTTGAGGGATCACTATACTTATTAGATTCCTGTTTCATTATATCCGCAGATTCATGTGTACAACCTACAGACTGCTCAGTGTCTCACAACTTTGGGTAATTCCACTGGAGATTTTACCTGCATCAATCTGAAAGACAGCCCTCCGCATCTCGTGGTAACTGGAAACCGGGACAGAAGGTACAGTACAGGCAACAGCCCCACCACTAGAGATTTTCCACAGCTACTGAGTTTGTTTGGTCCAGATTTCTGTATTTTCGGTATATTCTGTGTGCAACTACAATGTTTTCTCATTCAGATCATGATGAAAACGTGCAAGTTTTGATTTTATGCTACAACATCTAAGACAGACAGAAGGACTTCACTGGCTTCAATAGGGTCCCTCTGACTACAAATATGGCAGCCATGGGGGCATTCAGCAGGCCCCGACTGCCGTAGTATCCCATAAGCTTCCTGCTATCACATCACTGGTGAAAAGGGGGCACTGCGAGCTGGTGTTGTGGCACAAAGTTTTCAGAATAACAATGTTTTTAAAATTCCCCCCTCCCAAAAAAATGATGAAAGTTAATGAATTATATCTTTGCAAAAATAGTGCCAATTACACAGTTACATCCATCACTCTCAATAGACACGTCAATAAATATTAATGTGATATATAATACATAGCAACCTAAGTAAAAAATCTAGTATAATATTGCCAATTACGCTACACTGGGATTGCCTAGAATTAAATATGCTCATCTTCTACTTTGAGGCTTCCAACAGGTCTAGGCTGCGTGGCTACTGAAGCAGCAGCACGCGGTACCAGATGACTTTTTTGGCAAACTGTTCCTGCTCTTCCTCTTCTGAAATAGGGATTTGGAAAAGCTGCGTCTCGTCTTTTCCATCAGACACTTACCACCTTCCCTTTCCAGGCACCTGCACCCTTCCCCAATCCTCAGGACCACAGGAGGAAAGATGCCACAGAGCTCTGGAGATGCGCCAGAGCTTGTTATTTCAGTGCACTGGATCGTGACATACTTGATAAATTATTCTTCTCATTTCAGCCTGTGTTCTCTTCCAAAACCTGGATTTACCAGATTGATAGGTTCTCATATAAAGTGTGTGTCATGGCTCCATTAATTACATCCCAAAGAAAAAAGAACAAGCTTTCCTTAAACATATTTCTTAGATTTATGAGGGGTACAGACTAATTCTGTTCTGACAATTCCTGGCAGCTCGCTGGAGTTTGTAGGTTTGGAGTATTGTGAAAAACAGATCGTTGAAGTTTCCCCCAAAAAATGGTATTTGTGATATTACATTTTTCCAGGGCATTTACTGGTGTTTGTAATTCATGATGGCTGAATTGTAGGTTCATCTTTGGGTAGGAAACAGTGCTTTAATACATATTAATTACAGTGGGGGAAAGAAGTATTTGATCCCTTGCTGATTTTGTAAGTTTGCCCACTGACAAAGACATGAACAGTCTGTAATTTTAAGCGTAGGTTAATTTTAACATTGAGAGATAGAATATCAAAAATAAAATCCAGAAAATCACATTGTATAAATTATATAAATGTATTTGCATTTTGCAGTGAGAAATAAGTATTTGATCCCTCTGGCAAACAAGACTTAATACTTGGTCGTAAAACCCTTGTTGACAAGCACAGCAGTCAGATGTTTTTTGTAGTTGATGACGAGGTTTGCGCTCAAGTCAGGAAGAATTTTGGTCCACTCCTCATTGCAGATAATCTCTAGATCATTAAGATTTTGAGGCTGTCGCTTGGCAACTCGGAGCTTCAACTCTCTTTCTATGGGATTAAGGTCTGGAGACTGGCTAGGCCACTGCATTTCCTTAATGTGCTTCTTTTTGAGCCACTCCTTTGTTGCCTTGGCTGTATGTTTTGGTTCACTGTCTTGCTGGAAGACCCAGCCATGACCCATTTTTAATGTTACCAGTGGAAACATTCCTGTTGAAAGCAAGACCTATGTTACTGTGACACAGACCTATTGGAGATACCTCCCCTTTAATGATTTAATCTCGCCTGTATGGAAATTAGCCATAATCTCAGAGCGCAGTATAAAATCAAGCGAGCCCGTTTTTTGTGGATTAGTTTTAGGCCTGGGTCACATGACCGAATTTTCAGTCCGAGTGCTTCCCATGAAAAAATGGACAGCACAGTGTCAGATGTGTTGTGGCAGGGGCCATCATACTGCCTGATCAGATTGTTAAACAAAGAACCTCATGTTCATTTTGAAAAAAATGTCTAGCGGGATTAGATCAACGTATGAGTTTTGGATTTGCGTCTTTTTCTACAGTTATAGTAAATAAAGTTTATTTAAAGCATTGCATTTCAAGTCTATGGATGCGCAAAAAAAAAAAATCAGATTCCATGCAAAACCAATTTTACAGCTATATTGATGCAGTTCTGTAACCCCTTAACAACCTCTGTTACGCCTTTTAACGGCAGCAGTTAAGGGTATATATTCCTCTTCTACGCTCTTTAACGGCACTGAGAAGTAAGGGTATAGTGCCCCTGAGCGTCAGAAAATCTCTGAGGTCTCAGCTACATTATAACATGATGAGGGCCCGTTTTTACGGTCCCCTGTCACGTGATCGCTGTTATTCACCGACTAACGGCTATCACACACACAAAAAAAATCTGATTTAAAATTAATTTCTGTATTCTCTGATATGATCTAACACCGAGCCCCTCTGATACCTCCACCATCACCCGGGACCTATTGCAGTGATCAAAATAAACAAAACAGTAAATCAAAACCCCCTAGATAGATAAAAATTATAAATTAATTTTTTTTTTCTATTCTTTGCAGTTGGGGATAGATTTAAAATTGTTTTGTTTTTTTTCAAAAGTTGAAAAAAAAAAAAGGTTAATGATATGACGGCTAGTGTTTAGTGCAAGTGCTCGCTACTCAAGTTTGCATCGGGTGCACGGGTATGCACGAAGTATCACAGATCCCCACATGTTTTTTTTTGGTTGTCTAACATCCACGAAACATGTGGGGCGGGGACTCGAGCATTTCACTCGCGCACCTGCAACATTTGGTGCATACCCGAGCACCCGATGTAAACTGAAGTAGCGCTCAACACCAATGACGACATATTCAATATTATGACCTAATGTTATCAAATTCTGTGTCATATCTGCGGCTTCAAAATGCTCACTATACACCTGGATAAAATCATTGATGGGTGTGGTTTCCAAAAAGGAGTCACTTTTGGGGGGTTTCCACTGTTTAGACACATCAGCAACATGGCATCCGCTCTCAATTACAGCCAATTTTGCGTTCAAAAAGTCCTTCCCTTCCGAGCCCTGCCATGCGCCCAGGAAGTAGATTTCCCCCACAAATGGAGCATCGAGCGAGAGAATAGAGAAATTTTTTGTGAAACAACTTAAATGTTCAAACAAAGTTCAAAGAAAAAGAAAAAATCCGCACCGCTACTGTGCTGACCCTGTTGTACCTCCGTCTCTATTACCATCCACTGCTGCTAGTGCTTATATGCTTCCAAAAATGCGGGATATAGGGTGCAACACCTGTAGTGACATGCAAAGTTCAAACAGTAGAAAAAATGGTGTGCACTCACCTTCCCGATAAAAAGTTCCTTTATTGAGACATTAGCAGTTCAGACAGTGAGAATGTGTAGTCAAATAGGATGACAGCTGTTTCGCGCGAGCAGCGCTTCCACAGATCCTGATAGCCAAAGGAAGTGGGAGGGCCGGTTTATATAGAGTAAAACAAAACCTCCCACCACCTGGCTTCATGGGTATAATTAATACCATCTTCAGAAGGTGAATAAAGACATACAAATAAACATCATTAGAAACATGAGAAAAACATGAAAAAAGAGAAACAAAATACATCTGAAACATAGAAGGGAGATTCACAAAAAAACGGACATATCAATTTTTTCATTTAGACCCATTGGTTTGTACGCATTATCCATATTGCTTCTCTCCTCAAAAGCAATCTATTTAGATTGCCACCATATTTGGGTAAAGTCACTCTTTCCAGACCTATAAAGCGGAGTATCCTTGCAGTACCCTCATGGCATTGTCTTACATGGTTTATAAGCCGAGAGACTCCTCTACCTGTACGGATTGAATTGAAGTGCTCTCTGACTCGTATAAAAAGGGGACGGATAGTTTTACCTATATAGTAAAAGCTGCATGGGCATATCAGCGCATAGACCAAGTATGTAGTCCTGCATGAAATAAAATCCCGCACCTGATGATCAATGGCACCCAGTTTAATGGTGTTACCTGTTATGTGAAATATGCAAAAATTGTCTGAACTGCTAATGTCTCAATAAAGGAACTTTTTATCGGGAAGATGAGTGCACACCATTTTTTCTACTGTTTGAACTTAAATGTTAATTTTTTCCTTCCACATTGCTTCCGTTCTCATGAAGCAACTGAAGGGTTAATAAACTTCTTGAATGTGGTTTTGAACACCTTGAGAGGTGCAGTTTTTAAAATGTTGTCACTTTTGGGTACTTTCTGCCATATAGACACCCTCACTGACACTTCAAATGTGATGTGGTCCCTAAAAAAATGGTTTTGTAAATTTTCTTGGCAAAATGAGAAATCGCTGGTCAACTTTTTACCCTTCTAACTTCCTAACAAAAAGAAAAAATTGTTTTATTAACTGTTTTTGTGACACCACTCTCTTATTTAAGGGCACAAAAATTTCAAGTTTGGAAATTGCTAAATTTTCCAAATTTTTGCCAAATTTCATTTTGTTTCATGAATAAACGAAAGTCATATTCAAGAAATGCTACCAGTATCATGAAGTACAATATGTCACGAAAAAAAAATCAATCTGAGAATCAGTGGGAAACATTCCAGAGTTATTACTACATAAAGTGACAGTGGTCAGACATGTAAAATTTGTCTTGGTCATTAAGGTTTAAATTGGCTCGGTCACTAAGGGGTTAATTAGGAAACTATATTTACTATAACTGTAGAAAAAGACCTGACCTGCACATCCAAAAATCATGCGGTGATCTTATGATGTTAGACTTTTTTCTATATAGTTTTTACTGTTGCTGTTGCGTGGCTGCCATTGCTGCTGTGGTGCTGTGCCTGTGGGACTGAATGACCTGGAGCCGTGGAGGCTTTGCCTTGGAGCATGGGTGCTGTGGGGTGCCAGGGTGCTCCCCTTGCTGATCCATTTGCTCCGTCAGTGGTCTGCACATGGCACCACACCTTTTACATTAAGAATTAGGGACCCTCTCAGAGGTTCACCGTGACGTCGCCATGGGTTTTGTACAGTTTGATCAGAATGTTTAAGAACCTCATGTTCATTTTTTTTTTAAATGTATCGCGGGATTAGGCCAATGTATGATTTTTGAATGTGTGGTGCATGTCTTTTTCTACAATTATAGGAAACTGTGTTTTGTCTTGTAAATTTGTATTAACTGCTGCTGTATAAAAACGGATGCCATATGGATGACAAATGAGAAAAAAATCGTCCCGAGTTTCCTGGCCGATTTTTTTTTTTATATGCTCGTGTGAACTTGGCCTTAGTGCGAGTCCACATTAGACTGGGAAAATCAAGCGATCTCAGGCATGATCATTGGGCTAAACTAGCCAGGGCTTTTATGTCGAAAAAGGCTAGCCTTATGAGGTTTTACTGAGAATAGTGTGATTGAAGAAGAACATCCAGGAAAAGGCTCCTCTGCATGGAAATAACCTGATCAGTGGAGGATGTCGGGAATATGGAGCTTGTGCTCTTACCAAGTTGTCCGAGCGCACAACTTGTCATTTTCCACAGAAAAAAAGGCAAAAAATGAATCACTGAACAGTGGAACAACAATTCCTGGTCGGATGAATTAAAAGGGTTGTCCAATGAGAATAAGTGATCACCGAACCACAGGATTGATAGGTGCTAACTTGCAGATTGGTGCTTGTCCAACCGCTGGGACCCTCACCGATCAGCAAAATGAGGATTTTTGTTTCTTTGTGCTACAAGAAGCTGTTGAGTAAAAAAAAAAAAAAAACCCAAAACATATTAATTTACTTTTAGCATAGAGTTCACTGTTGGCCAAGGCATGGAGTAATATGTCTGAAGAGCGATTCATGAGCCTGGTGAGACAATCCGGCCTCCACGGCAGTATGTGTGCTATGAAGTTACAGAGGAGGATTTCTGACTGCACCCAGGGGTGAATTTAATGTTTGCGGGAAGACATTTGCTAATCAGCTAAAAGGATGCTGGAAGCCGTTCATTTTTGGAAATGTTTGCACTTCTCACCTGAGGGACGCTTTCTCATATGATCTCATATCATTTGCTATTTAAATCTCTGCCACTTGCTCTCGGACTGTTTCCCTGAATGGGTATAATGTACCGTTAAGGCTGCATTGTTTTTTTTTTTATACCAATTACATTTTTTCCTACATTTTTTCTAAATCATTAGGCAAAAACACATGGTCTGTTCTCAATTTCATCTGAATATGAGATACTGGTGGTCTTGATCTATAATGGCTACATGGGGCCTGTTACGCTCTGGCACTCTCCTGAAGTAGGTAATCCTGTTAACAATAAAGATGTATAATTTACTTACGGTATATATAATAAAATATATAGTGAACAAAAAAGGGAAACTGCACAAAAAGATGTAAAAAAAAAAAAAAAAAGGACTTTAATGCCCTGTGGCATAACGTTTCGGGTAAAACAAATCCTTTCTCAAGCAATGACTCAAGCAGTGCTACAGACATATATAGGGTGCACATGTCATTCATGAATTAATTACCGTAGCATAAACTTTCATACATGATTTGTGAAGACCTAATCACCGTCTTACATAGATTAAAGTGCTAAGTGCAAATATACAAAATCTTTCATAAAATATCTTATACATGTATAGTAAGATATAGTGTACAAAGTACTTAAAGGGAACCTGTCACCACGTTTTTGGAAGATGGGATAAAAATAGCGTTAAATAGGGGCAGAGGTGGGCGTTACATTAGTGTGTGTGTTATGCGTTTATTACCCACCTAAGTTGCCGAAATAACTTTGCAAAGTCTCCGTTTTCGCCTGTCAATCAGGCTGGTCAGGTCGCATGGGCGTTGTCTTCCCCCAGATTTGGCGTAGTTTTCCGTTGGTGGCGTAGTGGTGTGCGCATGCCCAAAGTCCGGAATCCTCTTCCAGGGGATTTAAAATAGCGCGGTGTTCGTTATTGCATTGGTGATCGGTGGGCGCGGCCATCTTCCTTTGGCCGCGCGTGCGCAGAAGCGGCGCTCTGCTGGCCGCGGCTTCAGGAAAATGGCCGCCGCGATATCCATCTGCGCACGCGCGGCATCCCGCGGCCATTTTCCTGAAGCCGCGGCCAGC
Source organism: Ranitomeya variabilis (assembly GCF_051348905.1). Classification (NCBI taxonomy): domain Eukaryota; kingdom Metazoa; phylum Chordata; class Amphibia; order Anura; family Dendrobatidae; genus Ranitomeya; species Ranitomeya variabilis. The sequence goes on along the minus strand of NC_135232.1, from coordinate 209,486,570 downwards.
AGAGCGCCGCTTCTGCGCACGCGCGGCCAAAGGAAGATGGCCGCGCCCACCGATCACCAATGCAATAACGAACACCGCGCTATTTTAAATCCCCTGGAAGAGGATTCCGGACTTTGGGCATGCGCACACCACTACGCCACCAACGGAAAACTACGCCAAATCTGGGTGAAGACACCACGCCCATGTGACCTGACCAGCCTGATTGACAGGCGAAAACGGAGACTTTGCAAAGTTATTTCGGCAACTTAGGTGGGTAATAAACGCATAACACACACACTAATGTAACGCCCACCTCTGCCCCTATTTAACGCTATTTTTATCCCATCTTCCAAAAACGTGGTGACAGGTTCCCTTTAATATTGCAAATATCATGTGATTAATTAAATAGATGCAGGTGTTGCACGCCAAAAAGGACTACAAACACACTCACATCTTCATTACAAATACATGCTAGATCCTCGGCGTCCTCAGGAGTCTATTGCGCATGTCTGACGACATAACAACTTCCCATAAATCCAAATGTGTATGCATCGGCGCAGTGCGGTGCTGAAGAAAAAAGATCGCCATATTGGGAAAGGTTCTGACTGCTGCGCATGTCCATACTTTGTAAAGTATTTAAAACGTCATTATGGCCCTGTTTAAAGGCGCAGGATAAGTGCACTTCTCAAACAGTGTATAAAAAATCACTTGTTATAAAATACCGCCATATACTGTGGCTTGTCATTATATCTCTGTTTTAAAGTGCAGGATAAGCGCATTTCTCACATAGATACAAAAAATCACTTGTCATAAAATACCGCCATCTATTGTGGCACGATGCAGGTAATGTAATATAATAAATATAAGCACACATCATAAATATAGCGTTAGTAAAAGAACAAGTTACCAAGGAATATGGCATGTAAATTAGGAGGTCAAGACATAAGTCCATCCGTGTCACAAGGTGTGGGGGAACCCATCAGTCAAGTGGGGCATCCTACACCCAAATGTGGAAGGTGAAAATGGAAGGTAGAGTAAATCCCCCCCACCCACCAACCGCAAAGGTGGCACATCACGACCAAATATATATATACATACACCCACGCGCGCACACACACACGCACGCGCACTAGTGAGCCTGAAGAATTGACTGCTCACGTTTAACTTTTTCACATCGTTGGAAGCCTGATGTGGTTGAAAACACTGAACATATGCACATCAAGTCGTTTTGGCATTGTGGTTCACAAATTCACTTTTTTTTTTAAGGTTTATTGAACGCTTTTTCAGGGGGGTTATAGAGGCCGCGTGCCTTAGAAAGATGCCTTGTGCTCCCACCCGAATATTATAGCAAATAACCCAGTCGCGACCATGAAACATAAATAAGTCATTTTGGCTCGGGGTTACATGTAGCGGGGTTCAGGAGTCTGATTCATATATGGCAGGCCCTGGCTCCTGTTTAACCACTTGTATGCCACTGTCGGTGCGGACCGAGGCCCTTATCTGGGTGCATTGCCCCTGCTACGCACCATCTTTGTACTTTCATCCACTGGAGATTATTTATACTATATATTGCAATACTGCAGTATCTATCACAAGCAATGAAACAATCACTGTTTCAAGTCCCTAAGAAAAATAAGAAAGTGAGAATTAAAACAAAAATATATTTAGTAAAAAATATTTTAAAAATGTAAAAAAAAAATCAACCCTCACCCCTTTTCCTATTTCCCAAAAAAGTTATGAGAAAATGGTGACACAAAACATTTCTTTCTAGTAAAGTGTAAAAATAATATGTTCAGTATCACCGTAATACTGATGTGAGGAATCGTGGTCATTTTTACCCTACACTGAGCACCATAATAACAAAATCCAAACAACAATGACAGAATTTTCAAGGGGGGGGGGTTGGTTCCTATTTTTTCCTATGTTGTTTGATAAACAAGCCCTCATATAGTTATGTCGATGCAAAAACAAAAAAAAAAGGTTATGGCTCTTGGAAGAAAGTGATGGAGAATTAGAGTGGCAAAAAATAGAAATATGACCTTGTCATGAAGAGGTTAAAGAGAATGACTTCCCTCATGTTGCGGCATTAACCCTTGCTGCACGTACGATAATCATTACTAGTACTGCTATTATTTCTCTATAAAATACTCCTAGATGAGGACTGGCCTTTCATCCTTTGACACAGAATGGCCACCTCATTCACAGCTGCAGGGGGAGGGGGGCAAGATCTAAATATTTACAGACATTAAACAAATTCTGGGGTGTTCTGGCACTTTTTTTTTTTTTTTGAGCACAAGTTTATTCTAACCCTAATTTTCCTGGTCACACTTGGAAACTGGTTCATGTCATCAAAGCCAAGTCTGTCTTCTCAAATGTGGAAAACAGTGGTTCTTATGTTATCAGATAAAGATGGAGTCCAGTATCAGCGCCATATTTAAAACGCCCATTAACAGTGCAAAGTGGTGGTGTCTGTAAAGCGCTGCGGAATTAATGGCGCTATATAAGCTAAGCATAATAACAATAGGTTCGGGTTGGAGGGCTCAGTCTGGGCATTGAAGTTCGTATACCTGGCCAAACCACCTGAAGGTGTTTTCTTGCACATTGCAGACATGGTCTTGGTGCTGTCCATGAAAAAAACAGGCACTCGGACCAATGTTAACAATGGGGCAGTGCAGATTTTTTTCACTGACAATCTGCATTGAAAAAAATCCCAGCATGCACTTGTTTCTTCCGTGAATCGGATGCGACTCCCATTCAGGTCTATGTGCCATACAGCTGCATTGCATTTCTGTAACAGGCGAACCTGTACATGGTCTTGTGAATGATTAATGGCTGCTGCTGTGAAAATCTCATTGTGTACGGACTGCATTTGGATGGCAAGTGAGTAAAAAATCGTCCCAAGTTCTCCAGATTTTATACACTCCTATGATCTTAGCCTCCTATTGAGATGGAGGTAGGGAGTCTTCATTCATACCCTTTGAAGATATAACAAGCATAGGTAAGGTATTAAAATTAGTTCATGGTATGCTGGGATGTGTAGTTCACCTAAAATAATGCTGACTTACATAATTTGCAGTTTGACTTTTATTTATTACCGAAGCAATTGGCATAACTACTACTAACTGATCTAGGATAAAAGTACAATAAGTGTAAGTGTTCTTTCATGCGACTTCTTATGTTCTCCTAACTGTTTAGCACAAAATTAAAGTCCGGTAGGTCTGCGCTGAGGTCCGCAAGTGTGGTAGATGCTGGCGGCCATGTTACTTATCAAGCATCTACATAGACGATGCGTCCGCACACTGCGAGTAATGAGTACAAGAGCTCCTCTATGGCTGTACACGTAAAGGTACCTTCACACTAAACGACTTTGCAACGATAACGATAGCAATCCGTGACGTTGCAGCGTCCTGGCTAGCGATATCGTTGTGTTTGACACGCAGCAGCGATCTGGATCCCGCTGTGATATCGCTGGTCGTTGCTGAAAGTCCAGAACTTTATTTGGTCGTCAGATCGACGTGTATCGTCGTGTTTGACAGCAAAAGCAACGATGCCAGCGATGTTTTACAATGGGTAACCAGGGTAAATATCGGGTTACTAAGCGCAGGGCCGCGCTTAGTAACCCGATATTTACCCTGGTTACCATTGTAAAAGTAAAAAAAAAACACTACATACTCACCCTCTGATGTCTGTCACGTCCCCCGGCGTCCGCGCTGCTGCTCAGAGCTTCCTGCACTGAATGTGTCAGTGCCGGCCATAAAGCAAAGCACAGCGGTGACGTCACCGCTGTGCTTTAGGGCCGGCGCTTACACAGTGCAGGGAAGCTGAAGGCGAGGGATGCAACAGACATCAGAATGTAAGTATGTAGTGTTTGGTTTTTTTTACATTTACACTGGTAACCAGGGTAAACATCGGGTTACTAAGCGCGGCCCTGCACTTAGTAACCCGATGTTTACCCTGGTTACCCGGGGACTTCGCCATCGTTGGTCGCTGGAGAGCTGTCTGTGTGTGACAGCTCTCCAGCGACCACACAGCGACGCTGCAGCGATCGGCATCGTTGTCGATATCGCTGCAGCGTCGCTTAATGTGACGGTACCTTTAAACTATCTAAGCTACTTAACATGTTTGATCAAGGAATGAAAAATCCATCCAACCATAACAAGGTGTGCCATCATTTTGGATGGTCCCCTACTCTAGTGACTCACTTCTCAATGGGATCCAGGCTTGGCTCACTTTTCTGGGAAAGAAGGGTGGATTTGGGTGCAGGAAGAGGCCAAACACCCCAATACATTCTACTACTCCTTTAGTATGACATTACTGCACATGTGCACAATTACACTATGTGGCCAATATACTAACATACATATACGATGCGTCCGCACACCGCGACTTGTGTATACGCGAACTCCAATATTGCAGTAAATGTTAAACATATAAGGTACTTTGTTAACATGTTTTAATGAAGAAATGAAAAAGCGATCCTCCGCACCATTACCCACCCATATTTCCCAGAAAGGTTTTATTTCGGAGCTAACCCTGGATCCCATCTCTTCCCCAGTTAATATGACGTCTGTTTGGACACTTTGAGAAGCGAGTCATTAGAGTAGGGGACCAGCCCAAATGAAGTAACGCTGTAATCATCATACTTACCTGGAAAATCATGTTGAAGGGTCATTTTTACCATACAATGAACACTGTAAAACAAAACCCCCAAAAACATGCAGAATTCCATTTGATTTTACATCATTTCATCCTGATCTGACTTTTTTTCCCCGGCCTTCAGTACTTTATATACAGCTCTGGCAAAAATTAAGAGACCACTGAAAAATGTTCAGTTAGTATGATTTTTCTCTTTATAGGTATATTTTTGAGTAAAATGTAAATTGTTCATTTATTCTATAAACTTCTGACAACATGTCTCCGAATTTCCAAGCAATAAATTTTGTATTTTTTTTCCGAAAAGGAGAAATGGCCAAAATTTTAAAAAAACACCCCAGCTCTTTCAGACCTCGAATAATGCAAAGAAAACATGATGAGAAATAATGTGTTTGTCATTTGTGGGTTGGGGGAGATGAGTGTTTCACACCATTTATGCCAAAAACTGCAAATTTGGGCTAAATCTGCCTCTGGATTTGTCCACACTTGTGTTCACTTTCAGACGTAGTTCACTAATGCATCTCGCGGCAGTGAGTAGCAGATGGATGTGCTTCAGTTTCTTTCAGGTCTGGATTACAGTTGAGGGCACAGACCACATTATTGTTTGTGAGGTTTTTTTCCTATTTACCTGTGTGAATATCCGATTTTGTAAATTGCAGGGTGCGTGTACATGACCTCCGTTGTAGCAAGTCCCTCTGTTCCTTCTATGCTCATCAATTGGGAGTCTCCGCAGTGCAGATGGATGACTGGAAGGTGGTGTCTGGAGGAGAGGAAGGTCTAACCTGCACATGGGATCAAAGAATGGGGACAAAATTGTGGGAGATGCATGCCAGGTACTGTGATGCTATGTTGTCTTATAGATGTAGATTTCCTTACTTTTCTCATTATTTCCAGTGTGATTATAGAGCTTTATTTAAAGTGGCATTTCTTGTTCATAAAAAGTGTGAGCTGTGATAGTGATGTGTTGTTTGATGAAGGGTTAGAAGCTTAGGTCCCCACTGATTGCTAAAACAAAGGAGCAGAAGTGATCAGTTCAGCGCCATCCTTCTTGGAGAGGTGTGGTTAGCCAGAGATGGGCATAAAGACTTTCCATTTTGGCAACTAGCGGGGCACTGATGCTTTTCCTAATACTCCGACTTTCTTTTTTGATGTCCCCACTGGATAGGTATCAGTAATATATGATCCCTGTGTGTGCTAAAATACTTACGGATTGCTGTCTTCTGCCGTTCACAACACCGCTCCGCTCCTCCTCTAGACCGGCTCATTCTTGTGAATTAAAAGGAACCCATCGCGTGAAAAATGCTATTAACCACCAGATATAGGGTTCAGCTACAGGTTAATAGAGTTTTAAATCTGCCTCTGTGCCGACACTTAGAGCCCCGCTGCTGGGACGAAATTAACTTTATTACCCCCAGCAGCATTCTGGTTTGAGTCACAGGGGCAGTGCCGGCGCGGGATCAGTAACAGCTCAGTGTGTATAGAGTGGCATCTGTAACCGCCCCAGATGCACTGACTGACAACTGGTTGTAATGATAAGCTGCTGTCAGTCAGGGGTGCGGTTACAGCCACCACTTTCTATACACACAGCAGTGACTGAACCTGCACAGGTGCTGCCCCTGGGACTGAAAGAGAGAGCCTGCAAGGAGGAATAAAGTTCATTTCTTCCTGGCAGCGGGGCTCTCAGTGTCCGTGCCAGGCAGATTCAGAACGCTATTAACCTGCAGATTATCCCATATATGTAGGTTAATAGCATTTTGTCAGTGACAGGCTCCCTTTAAAGCAGATTGCGCCCCCTGCTTAAGGCCTCTTTCACAAGTTAGTGTGTCCAGTATGAGTGGTGACAGTTTTCACACGTACAGACACACACACACACACACACACACACACACACACACACACACACACACACACACACACACAGACACACACACACACACACACACACAGACACACACACGTACGTAGACTCATTCAAGTGAATGGGTCTGTGCACATGTCTGTGTGTTTCCACAGACCGTGTCCGTGGGCAAAATATGCTGACATGTCCATGTTTTTAACATCAGCACGAGCCACAAAACATCCCACACACTTGTGACACACGGATGACATTTGTAAGTCATCCATTTGAAACGTACCGGCGCCTGGGAAGCAGCGGTAGTACTGTTAGTGCTGTTTCCCAACGCCAGGTGCTGAAGACCGCTCTCCTCATTCTCCCCTGCTCTGCCGGCAAACAGCAGGGTAGATTGTTGAGAGTTGTATTCAGCTGATAACAGCAAGAGCAGGCGGCGGCTGATGGGACTACTAGCCTACACCTGCTGTCACTAATACAGTGAGAGCAGGCGCCTGCTGATGGGAGTAATCATCAGCTGCTGGCTACTCTCAAATAAAAGGTGTGGGTTCCCCTGTAGTATTTTTGACAACCAGCCAAGCAAAACTGACAGCTGCGGGCTGCAACCCTCAGCTGTCAACTTCAGCATGGCTGGTTATCAAGCGTAGAGGGCTCCCCACGCTGTTTTTTTAATTATCTAAATGAATTAAAAATAACGGTGTGAGGTCCCCCTCCCATTTTTGACAACTAGCCAAGCTGAAGCTGACAGCTGGAGACTGGTATTCTCAAGCTGGTAAGGGGCCATGGATATTTACCCCGCCCCAGACTAAAAATAGCAGCCCGCAGCCGTCCAGAAAAGGCACTTGAGAATGGTGATCTGCGGTGAACTCAGTGACTTTTTCTCATGGTGCTGAGGTCACCGCAGTTCAGCCTGGCTAGGAACACAGCCTCAGTGACCGGCAGTAACCTCGACGATGTCACCGCTGGTCACTGATGCTGCGCTCGCAGCAGCTCATTCATCATTGGTTCTCAGCCTGGACGGTTGCATCTTGGCAACGTCCAGGTTGAAAACTATTTATCTTCCACATGGATTACAGCGTGGGACAGAGCGTCGGACAGGTGAGGGATATGGTGGTTTTTTATTTTTGTTTTATTACATTAGACAGGGGCTTCAATGGAATGGGCGTTAGGTGAGTATAACTGTTTGTAATTTGTGAATACAAACTAATGAATATATATTAATACAGTCGTCAGTAAGTATATAAATATAAGCCGACTCAAAATCATAATATCAATCTTGGAGAACAACGAGTCAAAAAATGGCCCAAAAGAATAACATTTAAAACATATTTATTAGTGGTTTAGCTTTACATGTACGCGTATACATAATACATATAGAAAAACTTCATGTTTAGTAAATTGTGACTGTGTCCTTAGGTGCAACCAAAAACACCCGGCTCACAGATCAGGGCACAGATGTAGTAATGGTATAAATTATATGGTGCAACAATATATATCAACTCCATGCACGTAAGGAGAATTACATCCGACGCATGGCAACTAAAGACAAATATTAGCAGCTGATAGTAGTGCCGATAATGCGCCCATGCATACAAATGTATCTTGCAGCATATAAGACATAAAAAAGTAAGAGCTAATTACCCATGAGAGTTCAAATGTGCCCGACTGGATCCTGGGTGTGAACCCCAACGCGCGTTTCGCGTCTATGTGTAGCCGCTTCCTCAGGGGGCGCCCCCTGAGGAAGCGGCTACACATAGACGCGAAACGCGCGTTGGGGTTCACACCCAGGATCCAGTCGGGCACATTTGAACTCTCATGGGTAATTAGCTCTTACTTTTTTATGTCTTATATGCTGCAAGATACATTTGTATGCATGGGCGCATTATCGGCACTACTATCAGCTGCTAATATTTGTCTTTAGTTGCCATGCGTCGGATGTAATTCTCCTTACGTGCATGGAGTTGATATATATTGTTGCACCATATAATTTATACCATTACTACATCTGTGCCCTGATCTGTGAGCCGGGTGTTTTTGGTTGCACCTAAGGACACAGTCACAATTTACTAAACATGAAGTTTTTCTATATGTATTATGTATACGCGTACATGTAAAGCTAAACCACTAATAAATATGTTTTAAATGTTATTCTTTTGGGCCATTTTTTGACTCGTTGTTCTCCAAGATTGATAAACTAATGAATATGTTTAATTCGTTGACACTAGGACTCAATTTGACATCTGGATTTATGAGTCACTACATGGATACAATTCACAACTCCACCAGACGGACTCTAGATAGCTAAGAACATTATTCCCACTGCCTCTCCATTTGTAAGAAAATGCCTAATTTGATTACCTTGGCTTATCTATGGACTCATCACACTTCCCACCCCCTAACAAATGTCCTGCTTTAGTATTCTTTAAATGTTGTGCTTGTTTCTTATTAATCTACATTATGTTCCAAATTATTATGCAAATGACATTTTTCTCGGTTTTTCCTAAATGTTGGTGCAAATGACTGTCAGTCTAATAAAAGTCATCACCCGTTAGAGCATACATCAAATTTTATTGAAGAAACCTCCCAATGATAACAGTATAATCTCCAAAATGAATAATAACTCAAAATGCACTGTTCCAAATTATTAGGCACAGTAGAATTTCTAAACATTTGATATGTTTTTAAGAACTGAAAATGCTCATTTGTGGAATTTGCAGCATTAGGAGGTCACATTCACTGAACAAAAAAGCTATTTAACTCCAAAACATCCTAACAGGCCAAGTTACATGTTAACATAGGACCCTTCTTTGATATCACCTTCAGAATTCTTGCATCCATTGAACTTGTGAGTTTTTGCAGAGTTTCTGCTTGTATTTCTTTGCATGAAGTCAGAATAGCCTCCCAGAGCTGCTGTTTTGATGTGAACTGCCTCCCACCCTCACAGATCTTTTGCTTGATGATACTCCAAAGGTTCTTTATAGGGTTTAGGTCAGGGGAAGATGGTGGCCACACCATGAGTTTATCTTCTTTTATGCCCATAGCAGCCAATGACTCAGAGGTATTCTTTGTAGCATGAGATGGTGCATTGTCATGCATGAAGATGATTTTGCTCCTGAAGGCACGTTTCTGCTTTTTATACCATGGAAGAAAGTTGTCAGTCAGAAACTCTATATACTTTGCAGAGGTCATTTTCACACCTTCAGGAACCTTAAAGGGCCCTACCAGCTGTTTCCCCATGATTCCGGCCCAAAACATGACTCCTCCACATCCTTGCTGACGTCGCAGCCTTGTTGGGACATGGTGGCCATCCACCAACCATCTACTACTCCATCCATCTGGACCATCCAGGGTTGCTCGACACTCATCAGTAAACAAGACTGTTTGAAAATTAGTCTTCATGTATGTCTGGGCCCACTGCAACCGTTTCTGCTTGTGAACACTGTTTAGGGGTGGCCGAATAGTAGGTTTATACACCACAGCAAGCCTTTGAGGATCCTACACCTTTAGGTTTGAGGGACTCCAGAGGCACCAGCAGCTTCAAATATCTGTTTGCTGGTTTGTAATGGTATTTTGGCAGCTGCTCTCTTAATCCAATGAATTTGTCTGGCAGAAACCTTCCTCATTTTGCCTGTATCTGCATGAATTCTGTCTGTGCTCTGTTTCAGTCACAAATCTCTTCACAGTATGATGATCACTCTTAAGTTTTGTGAAATATCTAATGTTTTCATACCTTGTCCAAGGCATTGCACTATTTAACGCTTTTCAGCAGCAGAGAGATCCTTTTTCTTTCCCATGTTACTTGAAAGCTGTAGCCTGCTTATTAATGTGGAACATCATTTTTAAGTAGTTTTCCTTTAATTAGAATCACCTGGAAAACTAATTATCACATGTGTTTAAGATTGATTTCAGTGATCCATTGAGCTCTGAGACACAATACCATCCACGAGTTTATTTGAAAAACAAAACAATTAAATCTTTATGACACTAAAATCCAATTTGCATAATAATTTGGAACACAGTGTATTTGTAATCTTGCCTGAGGAGCCACTGTGCTCTGAAAGCTTGCAAACATATTATTTTCTGGTTAGCCAATAAAGGTATCACTCCTAGAATACTTCTGTCATCATTGGGCAGAAAAGTATTCACATCGATTTTTCAGGCTAACACGGTACCACAATACAATTTGTTATTGTACATCATTATTTTTAAATAAAAATGGAAAAGTGTGTTTTGTTTTTATTTGAAATAAGACTTTATTCTGGCTGTGTCTTTATTTACTATGTAGGTGTCATATAGATGCCTCTCCATTACTAAGGGTCAGAATTGACACATCTAATAGATGTGCTCTCGCTGCTATCAGCTGAATACAACTTTCAACATTGTCCCCTGCTTTCGCTGATCGCTGGCAGAGAAGGGGAGAATGATGAGAGCGGTCTTCAGGACCCGGTACTTAACAGTACTGCTGCTTCCCAGTTGCCGGTACGTGTGGTACTAATATGGCGCATGATTGTCACACGTATGCTACAAGTATTAAACACACGGGCACACTGACTCTGATATCTCCGGTACTGTTTTTCTGGTACCGGAAATATCCAGACGTGTGAAAGAGGCCTAAGACTGTTTGATTTTAGGGAGAACACTTCGATAGCAATATTGCAGTAACCTGTAGTTCATATAGTCCTAATAGATTTCCAAGAGTTTTACAGAAAAAGGAGGAAACAAACTGACAAGTAATAAGAATAGGAGAACATTACCACCAAGATAAGAGGAGAGCAGACTCTGCCGTAAGAGCGCGTGATCTAAAGGGGGTGAAAAACGCCCCAAATGGTAAAGCTGTTTTTAATTGGAGGAGGTAATTCACAGGTCTGGTCTCGTGGTCCTCTGTCAGTGGCCACAGTGAGAATTGGAGCTGTGCATTCTATGATGAAGGCTGCACTACCAAGAATAGGAGGAGAACTTGTAATACCTATATAGTAGTAAGTGGCATAAAATAATCATGTCCCCAACACATTTGTTACAATAAAGTGGACAAATCTTTAAGCCCAAAGTATCCAGCAGAAGGAAACCTTTCCGAATAAGCACTGGTACACATTTGGCATACACAGGGAGTGAGCACACGGAATTGATTTGACTGTTTCTGAGATTCACTTATTGACATGATAAAAACATTACTGGATTTACATATAAGGAGACTTTTAAAGATTTTCCTTCTGCTAAAAATACAGATTCCATTGTCTACAGGACAATTGCTTAAAGGAGATCTGTCACCAGGTTTCACAATACCAACTGCATCCATTATTAAATTGATCTCTTGGACCTGAGGAGACTGGTGAACTTACTTTGGTTTTTTAATGCTGATCTTAATATAAGCATTTTATGAGTCTAGCTGGAGGAATAAGGGTTCTATATAATAATTTGTTATTTATATTGGGAAATCTGGTGACTTTGATCCTCTCGATGCATCTAATTACCGCCATACAGCGCTGGACTGCAGGTCCTTTGACATCAGCAGAAAAGAGTTCGTCTTGTTGTGAATGTTTCCTTCTAATTACGTCATTACCTTAGTTGTTAGCCTCAGTCAGGCGGCCACAGTGCAGGCACATCTTAGCATCCGTATTACTGCCACAATCCTGGGCCTTATTGCTTGTATACCAGCTAACGGCATTATTAACACTTATGATGCTGTGTTTATATCCCCGGTTTCTATAAAACATAGGTGAGACACTTAAATAATGCTATACGAGGTCAGTATTTAGTCCTAGACTGCTATTCATGTGCGCTGCCACTGCATTCTACTTTTGTGACACTAGATGGTGCCATATGACTGTAGTCTGTGGATGTCACATAACCCGCGGGAGGATCTGGTAAAATGTCTTCATACATTCAGATTTTACAGCAAATCTTTGTGTTTCAGGCGCTTGGAATGCTTTTTCTTCTATGGGGTTAGTATTGTATTGGGTTGGGGCAGTTATTATACCTGTTATGTAATCATTTTTCCTCTTATAGACACCCAGTCCGCTACATCTGGTTTAACTCCCAAAGCCTGATTACGGCAAACATCCCTGACGAGAAGCATCCGCGTGGTGCAAGCATCATGGATGACGACCTTACTGCTCACAGAAGGTAGCCAGTCTAATCTCTTACCTTTAGGAACACTGTACAAAGCCTATAGCGTAAAAAACAGTTGCTCTACTGACTGATTGTAGAATGCAATAGTAATGCTATTGGCCCTTTAAATTGCTGTTATTTGGATTGAAAAAAGAATTTGTCACCAGGTTTTTGCTATAGAATCTGAGAGCAGCATAATGTAGAGGCAGAGAGTCTGATTCCAGTGATGTCACTTACTGGACCTCCTGGTGCAGGTTTGATAAAATCCCTGTTTTATCTGTTGCTTATCTAGCTGTGTACACTGCGCATAGGCAATAAGCTACCAATCCGTGGTGGGGCGTGCGGGGTTACACAGAGCTCATGACTATGGAGTTCTACAGTACAGACCAAAAGTTTGGACACACCTTCTCATTTAAAGATTTTTCTGTATTTTCATGACTATGACAATTGTACATTCACACTGAAGGCATCAAAACTATGAATTAACACATGTGGAATTATATACTTAACAAAAAAGTGTGAAACAACTGAAATTATGTCATATTCTAGGTTCTTCAAAGTAGCCACCTTTTGCTTTGATGACTGCTTTGCACACTCTTGGCATTCTCTTGATTAGCTTCAAGAGGTAGTCACCGGGAATGGTCTTCCAACAATCTTGAAGGAGTTCCCAGAGATGCTTAGCACTTGTTGGCCCTTTTGCCTTCACTCTGCGGTCCAGCTCACCCCAAACCATCTTGATTGGGTTCAGGTCTGGTGACTGTGGAGACCAGATCATCTGGCATAGCACCCCATCACTCTCCTTCTTGGTCAAATAGCCCTTACACAGCATGGAGGTGTGTTTGGCGTCATTGTCCTGTTGAAAAATAAATGATGGTCCAACTAAACGCAAACCAGATGGAATAGCATGCCGCTGCAAGATGCTGTGGTAGCCATTCTGGTTCAGTATGCCTTCAGTTTTGAATAAATCCCCAACAGTCTCACCAGCAAAGCACCCCCACATCATCACACCTTCTCCTCCATGCTTCACGGTGGGAACCAGGCATGTAGAGTCCATCCGTTCACCTTTTCTGCATCGCACAAAAACACGGTGGTTGGAACCAAAGATCTCAAATGTGGACTCATTAGACCAAAGCACAGATTTCCACTGGTCTAATGTCCATTCCTTGTGTTCTTTAGCCCAAACAAGTCTCCTCTGCTTGTTGCCTGTCCTTAGCAGTGGTTTCCTAGCAGCTATTTTACCATGAAGGCCTGCTGCACAAAGTCTCCTCTTAACAGTTGTTGTAGAGATGTGTCTGCTGCTAGAACTCTGTGTGGTATTGACCTCGTCTCTAATCTGAGCTGCTGTTAACCTGCGATTTCTGAGGCTGGTGACTGGGATAAACTTATCCTCAGAAGCAGAGGTGACTCTTGGTCTTCCTTTCCTGGGGCGGTCCTCATGTGAGCCAGTGTCTTTGTAGCGCTTGATGGTTTTTGCAACTGCATTTGGGGACACTTTCAAAGTTTTCCCAATTTTTCGGACTGACTGACCTTCAGTTCTTAAAGTAATGATGGCCACTCGTTTTTCTTTTCTTAGCTGCTTTTTTCTTGCCATAATACAAATTCTAACAGTCTATTCAGTAGGACTATCAGCTGTGTATCCACCAGACTTCTGCACAACACAACTGATGGTCTCAACCCCATTTATAAGGCAAGAAATCCCACTTATTAAACCTGACAGGGCACACCTGTGAAGTGAAAACCATTCCCGGTGACTACCTCTTGAAGCTCATCAAGAGAATGCCAAGAGTGTGCAAAGCAGTCATCAAAGCAAAAGGTGGCTACTTTGAAGAACCTAGAATATAAGACATAATTTCAGTTGTTTCACACTTTTTTGTTAAGTATATAATTCCACATGTGTTAATTCATAGTTTTGATGCCTTCAGTGTGAATCTACAATTTTCATAGTCATGAAAATACCGAAAAATCTTTAAATGAGAAGGTGTGTCCAAACTTTTGGTCTGTACTGTACATGGCAGCAGGTTACTTGTCCTTTAGTGTCTCTCAGATAATTCACTTACGGGGATCCGAGCACCACGCGATACTCAAGCAGTGCTAAGCACGCTCACCCATCACTAATAATCTCCTTCTGATAAAACAGTGACTTGATCAAAACTACAGCAAGCAGCCCAGTAAGTGACACATTGTTGTAATCAGGGTTCCTGTCTCTACATTATTGTGCTCTCGGATTAGGTGGCAAAAACCTGGTGACAGATTTCATTTAACTACCCAATTCTTCTACCGAACTCGTATAAAAATATTTTTTATATCATTATTTACATATAATTGCCTTTTTAGATGTAAATATCTCTGGGCTGACACCTGTTTCCATGTTTCATATGGAAATATACAGTATTTTTGCATAGGTGGCACTAGAGTTCTAGCCTCTTCCTCTCTGAAGAGACAATTTGCCGTATTTTTTGCATAAAAGCTTAGTATAAAACACACTTAGGTTGTAGGTACATGTGTAAGAACAGAATGCACCACTAGATGGCGATCTTTCTGACTATACAGATAGAGACTGTCCTGCTGGGCCACTGTGAATGCCATGCTTTTCTCATCATTGCAGGCATCGAGGCACCATCAGCCTATACGAATTCTCGGTGGATCAGACGTCTGCAGAGAGCATTCTCCCGATTTGTCGTTCCTCCTACAGTGAAGCGACTGGATACAATTACAACATTGGCCTAGCTGTGCCCTATGACAGTTTGTGACCCCAGCGATCTCTCCAAGGCTGATATGGACTGTCACTGATCTATCTCAGGGAGAATATGGCAGATGACTCTAGTACATGCCCAGGATGGCAGTTTTGTAACCGATTTTACAGTTTTCGCCACTGTAATTCTTTGTTTTATTGTATATATCAATTTTATAGTAAAAGCATAAAAGGCAATAGTAAAACATCCAAGAAAAACGGTAATTGTCTGAATGTGAAGGAAGAGAAATAGTCCCTGATTTATGTGCTGTAGAATATTCACTATTGTACATTAATCTTTACATCCACTGTCCATTTTGTATATGATGAAGAACATTGCACTCATGCAACTTGACCAGTCGTTATTTTGATCACGGGATTTATATCTGTAAAAGGTTGTAAACCGACTCATGTGTAAGTGTCAGAATCATTGTACAGCAATTTAGGCTCCATTATGTGAATATTATTTACCCTCTCGCTTGCTCTGGGGCTGCCATGATAACCACTTACAGGAGTACGCTGTCCAAGCGTAGAAGACAATTCCATAGCAGCCCCAGAGCAAGCAGTAATGTCCATAACAACTCCACATCTGCAGCAGCGAGGAGGTCGGCGGTATGCTGTAGTCTCACATATCAGTCAGTGGGAGACACTCAGCTCCCAAATATACACTGTGTGCAGAATTATTAGGCAAGTTGTATTTTAGAGGATTATTTTTATTATTGATCAACAACTATGTTCTCAATCAACAAAAAGACTCATAAATATCAAAGCTTAATATTTTTGGAAGTTGGAGTGGGTTATTTTTAGATTTGGCTATCTTAGGAGGATATCTGTTTGTGCAGGTAACTATTACTGTGCAGAATTATTAGGCAACTTAATAAAAACTACTGTAACTATATTCCCATCTCACTTGTTTATTTTCACCAGGTAAACCAATATAACTGCACAAAATTTAGAAATAACCATTTCTGACAAGCAAAAACAAAACCCCCAAAATTAGTGACCAGTATAGCCACCTTTCTTTATGATGACACTCAGCAGCCTCCATCCATAGATTCTGTCAGTTGCTTGATCTGTTTACGATCAACATTGCATGCAGCAGCCACCACAGCCTCCCAGACACTGTTCCGAGAGGTGTACTGTTTTCTCTCCCTGTAGATCTCATATTTTATGAGGGACCACAGGTTCTCTATGGGGTTCAGATCAGATGAACAAGGGGGCCATGTCATTATTTTTTCATCTTTGAGACCTTTACTGGCCAGCCACGCTGTGGAGTAGTTGGAGGAATGTGATGGAGCATTGTCCTGCATGAAAATCATGTTTTTCTTGAACGATACCGACTTCTTCCTGTACCGCTGCTCGAAGAAGTTGTCTTCCAGAAACTGGCAGTAGGTCTGGGAGTTGAGCTTCACTCCATCCTCAACCCGAAAAGGTCCCACAAGTTCATCTTTGATGATACCAGCCCATACCAGTACCCCACCTCCACCTTACTCATTTTTCAGCCTTCCTTACCTTGGCCATGTCCCTGAGTATCACACACCTTGGGCTTTTTGTTACTCCAGTAACGTTGTAGCTCTGAAATATGGCAAAACTGGTGGCAAATGGCATCTTGGCATCTTCACGCTTGATTTTCCTCAATTCATGGGCAGTTATTTTGCGCCTTTTTTGCCCAACACGCTTCTTGCGACGCGGTTGGCTATTTGCCATGAAACGCTTGATTGTTCAGTGATCAAGCTTCAAAAGTTTGGCAATTTCAAGACTGCTGCATCCCTCTGCAAGACATCTCACAATTTTGGACTTTTCAGAGCCCGTCAAATCTCTCTTCTGTCCCATTTTGCCAAAGGAAAGGAAGTTGCCTAATAATTAAGCACACCTTATATAGGGTGTTGATGTCATTAGACAACACCCCTCCTGATTACAGAGATGCACATCAACTGATTTACTTAATTGGTAGTTGGCTCTCAAGCCTGAACAGCTTGGAGTAGGACAACATGTATAAAAGTATCATGTGATCAAAATACAACTTGCCTAATAATTCTGCACACAGTGTAGTAAAGCAGCTCTATAGAGATTTTTGGATCTCTTTATCAATCATCCAAAATGATTGGCAGAATTAATTTGCTATGGAGCATTGTGATAGATTTCACCATTATTATAATGGATTAGATCTGTGTTTTTTCAGCTTGTTTTGTTTTTATTTTTGTTTTAGTAAATGACCCTGATCTGCAGTTTCAGACATGGCCTATTAACAAAAGTGCTGCTGTTTCTGAATGGGAAAAAAAATCTAATTTGGCTTATCATGAAATAAAAAATGGAGCACCTTGGCAAAACTGTCTTGTTAAAGAGCGTTTATTTCAAGATTTTTGCTATCCCATTTAAACGTGGCATGATATGAGGCAGAGACCCCGATTCCAGCGATGTATCACACACTGAGCTACTTGCTGTCATTTTGATAAAATCACAGTTTTCTCTGCTGCTGATCTAGCAATTCTGTGCATTAGCAGAATGCCGCCAATTAGCGACTGGGACGGAGGTTATAAAGAAATAATAAATATGGAGGACTATATGGCAGTGGGACTACTAGCCCTCTAGTGATAGTCTCCTACAGCAAGCAGCCCAGTAAGCAATGCTTACATCCCAGAAATCAGTCTCTCTGCCCCTACATCATATGCTTACCTGCCACCATCTTAACCTTTTATTGGCACCGCTCCGGTCCCACGAAGCCATCTTGTAACCACAGCTTCAGACTGACCAGAAGTCAGAGGTAATGGTCACAAGCTCTTGGTGTGAGTCTATCAGACTCAGAACGCGGCTCTCATAGACTTACATTGAAAAGTGACCTCTGTCTCACCCAACAAACACTGGAGCGATCCGGCAGGTCACAACCTGCTGAAGACCGACTGTAGCAGCGCTGATAAAAGGCAGCGGGTAAGTATAAGACTAGGGACAGGAACCTTACATTAGTACCGCCACCTCATCACTGCAATAAGAAACAAACCCACTGGAATGGTGCTTTATCAGGTAGATTACAGTTGGAAGAATCACTAGCTCCACTAACATGTTTCTGAGACACTATGGTCACGTTCACACAGCAGTATTTAGGCTACTATTTTACCTCAGTATTTGTAAGCTAACACCAGGAGTGGGTGATAAATACAGAAGTGGTGACGTATTTCTGTTATACTCCTCTGATTATTCCACTCCTGGTTTTGGCTTACAAATACTGAGGTAAAAAAACCTCACCAAATACTGATATGTGAATGTGGCCTATGGGCCTTTATTATAGTGTGACGTCTGTGGCACTGGTGGCCACAGCCTCTGTCTAAGCTGGAAGAGAGGTTGTTTCTTATAGTTTCGAGATAGGCACGTTTTTTTAGTTTTTTTTCTTTTTAACTTTTCCATCACCCTGGGCCCATTACTAAAGTCTTTAAACGTGTTGGACCACCACGTTAAGTCAACATGTTAAATATGAAAATAAGTTTTTAATATCTAACATTTATGCTGAAGAATCCTGAGTTGTATTTCCACCCTTTCATAGCTCTGTCACATTGTGCAGCGCTTTTCATCCATCATCACTGTCCCCATTGGGGCTCGCAATGTACATTCCCTATCAGTATGTCTTTGGATTATGATTTGTGCTATATAGTAGCTGTACTGTGGGATTGGAGCAGGGTGGCTAGCTGTTGGTTCCCAAGTGTGTCAGTGGCACCCATTACCCTGTCACCAGTTATCCTTTCTTGGACCACTTTTTGTGGGTACTAACCACTATATACTGGGAACACTCCACAACCTGCGGTCTGTAGATGTTCTGATCCTGTCATCTTGTCATCACTATTTAGCCTTTGTCAGTCACTAAGAATCTTACACTTGTCCACATTTTCTGCTTCCAACACATTAACTTCAAGAACTGACTGTCCATTTGCTGCCTAATCTATTGCACCCCTTGACCGGTGCCATTGTCATAATCATAATTGAAATGTAGATATTGATGAAGTTGGTGATTTTAATCCACACAATGGGTTTAAGGCGTCATTCACACAAGCGTGGTTATTAATATTACTAGGCTTCAAAAACATTGACTTTTACAAGATCCCATTGATGCAAACAACCAACAAAAACGGATTCTGAGACTGCAGATGATGGATCTACTTTTTTTGGCTCATAGGAAGGGTTTTCTTCTAGTCTTGTTCCCACCAGGAATATGTTTCCTTTCTATGAGGGCGGATCTGTTTATTCATCAGGGTCCAAGACTGATTGCAATCAGGCTACTTTCAAGTCCTTAAAAAGTGATGCATTAAAAAAACAGTAATTGGGGATTGGCAGGCAGAAAAAGACGTGTTGGGTTGCAGCTGCCTAAATAGTCCTAAAAGTTTATAAAAATATATATATATAATGTATATTATAACTTTTATATACACATATATATATTACTGTGCAAAAGTTTTAGCCAGGTTTGGAAAATCAATCAATTATCGAAATGCAAAGTGAATGAAAAGAAGTGAAAACAATGTTTAGTATGTCCACCCTTTGCATCAAAATATCAATTCTTCTCTTTTTGTAGAATCATAGTCAGGTGTATGAGTAAGCAATTATACCAAACTAGATGGAGGCCCGATGCTATCACATCGGGAGGGTGGTAATGTCACAATGGGGGGCAGGTTTTGCAGTGCTGAGAATCTCCACCCCCCTCCCGTGTTCTCACCCACCTATCCACTCTCTCTTTCCCCATGTGCTGACATCTCCCGTCTGTGCTCTCTTCTTTAACCTGTCTACACCATGTGCTATGCGCGCCTCCTGTACAAAGATGGCGGCGGTCAGTGAATCATTCGGCTGATCCCGGCGGCGGCGTGTTCGCGACAGTGTTCTGCTGGTGGTACCGCGCAAGAGGTTGTGTACGGCATATAGTGTGTGTGGTGCATACGGCGTATACAGTGTGTGTGTGGTGCGTACGGCGTATACAGTGTGTGTGTGGTGCGTATGGCATGTACAGTGTATTTGTGTGTGTGGTGCTTATGGCGTATACAGTGTGTGTGTGGTGCATACGGCATATAGTGTGTGTTTGTCGTGCGCACGGCATATACAGTGTGTGGGTGTGGTGCGTACAGCATATAAAGTGTGTTTGTGTGGTATGTACGGCATATAGTGTGTTTGTGTGCACATGTGTGTGGTGCGCACGGCGTATACAGTGTGTGTGGTGCATACGGCGTATACAGTGTTTGTGTGTGGTGCATACGGCGTATACAGTGTTTGTGTGTGATGCGTACGGCGTATACAGTGTGTGTGGTGCGTACGGTGTATACAGTGTGCGTGTGTGTTGACGGTGTTCCGCTGGTGGTACCGCGCAAGAGGCTGGTACTACCAGCAGTTTCCATATTGAGACACCCATCACTTGGGTGTCCCAATATGGAGGTCTTGGAATTCTGGGATCCGGACACATCTGGACGGATGTGAAGACTTTACAAGGTAAATATATATTAAGAAGATAGCCGTATATATAGTTTGTATTGCTGAATCTACGTTTAAGGAGGATTCCCACTAGTATGGCCATTGCTAGGACGTGGTGCCAGTCTGGCTGCTAGATAGGCACTGAAGATCCTTTAGAGTTTTCCGCTACACAGATGTCCTGATTGATTTCAAACTCTTTGAAATATTGTAACGTTTTTGCGCAACTCTTAATTGTACAAACATTTTGTGACTTTTTTGGCATTTTTATGCCAACTCTGGCTAGCGTTGCAATCTTTTCAAAACGTGGACAAAGCTTACTGAGAGGGGCATGGCCAAAAAAATCATGATGGGGGCAGCACAGTGGCTCAGTGGATAGCACTGCAGCCTTGCAGCGCCGGGGGCCTGGGTTCTAATCCCACCTTGGACAACATCTGCAAAGAGTTTGTATGTTCTCTCCGTGTTTGCGTGGGTTTCCTCCGGGTACTCCGGTTTCCTCCCACATTCCAAAGACATACTGATAGGGAATTTAGATTGTGAGCCCCAACGGGGACAGTGATGATAATGTGTGCAAACTGTAAAGCGCTGCGGAATATGTTAGTGCTATATAAAAATAAAGATTATTTATTTATGATGATTTACACCACAAAAGTGGCATAAGCTGCAAAGGAAATGTACTTCCATCCATGACTGGAGAACACTACTTTTGCTGGCTCTGAAAGCTGCACCAAATTCATTAAGAGACATACCTTACACCAGCAGATCCTTCCACAAGACTAGTGTTTAAAATGGCATTTTTTATGGATCGGGGCCAGAGACTCTCCCAGCTGTGTTTCCTATGTATCTCCATGTGGCTAGGAGAGTCACAGTACAGTTAAAGGGAACCTGTCACCAGGTTTTCCCCATATAAAGTACAGCCAGCACCTTTAAGTCCTTAGTTACAGGATTCTAGTATGCTGTGTATATATATATATATATATATGTCCCCACAAAATAACAGCTTTTATTATACTTATAGACCGCGCAGTCCATTCTGATGGGCATCTCTGGTCTCGATCTGGCACCTGCTCTCTTCTTGCTATGCCTTCCTCCTTCGCTGATCCGTGTGGTTGGCTAGTCCTACATCATCCACACTGCGTCCTCCATTTTGCTCCTGCACAGGCAAAGGGCAGAGCAAAGTACTATAATGCGCATGGAAAGGCCCAAGTGCACCGATGACCCACAGGTGAAGCCAGCACATGCGCGTTACCTTGCTTTGGTTTGCCCGTGTCAGGACAGAGAGAGGTGCGCCTGCGCAGGAGCACGATGAGAAAGGCTCATCACGCCGAAACGCGCGTTGGGGTTGGTACTAGCTGTGGACCGTGGTGTAATCCGTGCCTGAGCAGGCAATCACATTCTTACTTCCAATAGCGGCCATTGTTGTTGTGCTATTAGATATGCTAACTTACTTGTTCCTGTGATGGCCCACTTAGGAGTCCTTTTTTAGGATCCCATACTTGAATTAATTTTTCCCACATGGTCCACATGCTGGTGCCTCTGGCCGTTTCATGGTGCACATTGTGACCTGAGTGTTTTTCTACTTCCCTCCCTGCCTTTTAATATCATGTTGTATTTTTATTCAATAAAGTATTTATAATATGGTTCTTCTTGGGTGTTTGTTCGCAAATTTTCTATGGTAGTATATTAGGAGCACGATGGAGGACACTGTGTGGAAGATGTAGGATGTTTTATCATAAGGACAGTTCTAACATGGCTACTGAGTACAGTATTATTCCATCAGATTATAAGAATCATTTATTTAGAGCAGGTTTGAAGATGATAGAATTAGGGCTGGAGAACAGAGTATATTTCCTCATGAGCAAATCGGGTCCATTCTGCAAATCACACTCTGATCAAATTGAGAGTTTGAGGACAGTGAGATCCGATTCTCTTGGATTAGAAGAAGATGAAGAAAAAAATGTCTTTATCTTCTCCATTCTGTCTGAGGAAAAAGTTTGACATGTGCAAGACCCTGTAGACTAACATTGGTCCGGATGCGATCCGATGTGATGTTTTGTCAGATCGCACTAAGACCAAAAATATGGCCTTTATCTGATTAATTGCTATGGGTGAGAACTCTTTCAGACATCAATGATCATCGGTCCGATCTCTGATCGCAATGCACCCTGGGGTTGGAAGACGAGCAGCCAATCCGTGCATAGCGATCCGAGATTGGACCAATGATCACTGACGTCTGAGAGAGCCCCAATGCTTACACTTCTTGTTATTGCAGATGTTCTACACAAGGTTTATGGTCTTTATGACAATTCTGCCACAGACCAAAATCATAAGAGGAAAATACTCTCCCACTGCCTTTATTGACCAATTCTCCACCTGGCTTCTTCACTTTCTCTCTGCTGACATTCCCACCATCATCATGGGTGACTTCAACAACCCCATTGATACCCTTCAGTCAACAGCCTCCAAACTTCTGTCCCTTACTTCATCTTTTGGACTTACTCAGTGGTCCTCCACAGCCACCCACACAGACGGACATACACTAGACCTGGTCTTCACCCGTCTCTGCTCTCTATCTAACTTCACCACCTCCCCTCTCCCTCTATCCGACCATCTGCTTACCGTCTCATCCCTGTCCCCCTCACCGGTCACCCATGTCCAGCAACATGCGCACCCCTGCAGAAACCTTGAACACATAGACACCCACACACTCTCTGACTCTATCCTACCACTGGCATCCATATCCTCACTCCACGACACAGACAGTGCCGCTGCTTTCTACAATGCCCCTCTCGTCAATGGAAGAGTGCGACGTATCAATAGACAACCTTGGCACAATCACACCACTAAAAAGCTCCGGCAAGTGTCCAGGGTTTGAGTGGCGTTGGAAGAACATACACTTGCAAGGTGACTTCACTGCATTCAAACAGGCAACACTCACTTTTAAATCTGCTCTCACCTCTGCTAAACAGGCCTACTTCACAACCCTCGTATCTTCCCTATCCTACAACCCCAAACAGTTATTCAAAACCTTTAACTCCCTCCTCTGCCCCCCACTGCCCCCTCCAACCTCCCTCATCTCTGCTGAGGACTTTGCCACACACTTTAAAAATAAGATCGACCAGACAAGGCAAGTCTTCATTGTTCAACCACCACAACCCCTTGGTATATCAGACCAATGCCCAAACCCCATAACCTCCCTATCCAACATCACTGAAGGGGGGCTTATTTGTCTCCTCTCCAAATCTCACCTCACCACCTGTGCGCTCGACCCCATCCCACCTCCTCCCCAACCTCACCACCACACTTATCCCATCCCTAACCCACCTCTTCAACCTATCACTAACTTCTGGCACCTTCCCTTCTGCTTTCAAGCATGCCACAATCACGCCTATCCTTAAAAAGCCAACCCTCGATCCAACTGCTATGTCCAGCTATCGCCCAATATTGCTGCTCCCACTCGCTTCCAAACTCTTGGAGCAGCACGTCCACGCTGAACTTTCCTCCCACCTCTCATCTAACTTGCTCTTTGACAATCTACAATCTGGTTTCTGCCCCCATCACTCAACTGGGACAGCCCTGACCAAAATCACTAGCGACCTACTTACCGCCAAAACTAATGGACAATACTCTGTACTCCTCCTTCTAGACCTGTCCTCTGCTTTCGACACAGTTGACCACTGCCTCCTACTACAGATCCTCTCCTTCTTTGGCATCAAAGACCTCGCCCTATCCTGGATCTCCTCGTACCTTTCCAACCGCACATTCAGCATCTCCCACTCCCACACTACCTCCTCATCCCACCCTCTGTTGGAGTCCCCCAAGGCTCTGTTCTAGGACCCCTACTCTTCTCAATCTATACACTTGGCCTGGGACAACTCATAAAGTCTCATGGTTTCAAGTACCACCTTTATGCTGATGACACTCAGATCTACCTTTCTGGCCCAGACGTCACCACTCTGCTGTCCAGAATCCCGGAGTGTCTATCAGCTATATCTTCCTTCTTCTCCTCTCGCTTCCTCTAACTCAATGTGGACAAATCTGAACTCATCATCTTTCCCCAATCCCATAGATCTTCTTTACCTGACCTATCTATCGCAATTAACGACCTCATGCTTTCCCCCGTACCAGAAGTCCGCTGCCTCGGAGTAACCTTTGACTTTGCCCTGTCCTTCAAACCGCACATCCAAGCTCTGTCCACCTGTCGCCTCCAGCTCAAAAATATCTCCAGAATCCGTCCTTTCCTCAACCGTCAATCTACTAAAATGCATGTGCATGCCCTCATCATCTCCCGCCTTGTCTACTGCAACATCCTTTTCTGTGGCCTCCCTGGTAACACCCTTGCACCTCTCCAGTCCATCCTTAACTCTGCTGCCCGACTAATTCATCTCGCTACTCCTCCGCTTCCTCCTCTGCAAATCTCTTCACTGGCTCCCATTCCCTCAGCGTATGCAGTTCAAATTACTAATACTGACCTACAAAGCCATCCATAACCTGTCTCCTCCATATATCTCTGAACTAATCTCCCGATATCTTCCCTCCCGTAATCTCCGGTCCTCCCAAGACCTCCTTCTCTCCTCCACACTTATTCGCTCCTCATCCAACTGCCTCCAAGACTTCTCCAGAATATCCCCCATCCTCTGGAATTCTTTGCCCCAACACGTCCGACTATCAACCACTTTCAGATGCTTCACTTGGAACCTGAAAACCCATCTCTTCAGGAAAGCCTACAGCCTGCACTGACCCCGCTGCCTCCTCATCACTACCGAAGATACTGCCTCACCAACACCGGAGCTCCTGCAACCCTCAACCTATTGTCTCCTTCCCCACCATCCTGTAGAATGTAAGCCCGCAAGGGCAGGGTCCTCGCCCCTCTGTATGTCTGTCATTGTTGGTTTGTTTACTGTAAGTGATATCTGTAATTTGTATGTAACCCATTCTCATGTACAGCACCATGGAATCAATGGTGCTATATGTCAGGATATTGTATGAAATATATAATATAAGTTAGTTTCTCTTGCCTGTTGGTGCCAGGCGGTGGGCTAAACCCCCCCCCCCCCCTTCACTCTGTGTTTTGCTTGCTGGAATGTGTGTGAACCTTTTCTTTTCAATGGGGGTGGAAGAGCTTTTATTGCTCTGGCTGTAACCTCTGGACTTTGAGCAACTCACTCTTCATGCCCCTCCTAAAAGAATTTTTACGATCGCTTGTGTAGGCTCAAACTCTCCTCCAGCTAGAACTGGATTAGAAGTCTCCAGAATCCATGAGGGTGTTTGTTCTAATATAATAAGACATTGGGTCAACGGATTTGTCTAGGAAAATGATGGGTCCAGTTTATGAATCTCCATCGACCGTTCTATCAGCCACGGTAAACACGGGCTTCTAGTTCCAACAGAGACAGAGTTTGGATTTCTCTGGAACTGAGTGTCCCTACTAGCCTGAATTTAGTATCTATAGAGAGCAAATCTTAATACAAGATGAATGCTGGGTGTGTTATGATTCTGACATGTTCTGTAGCGGAGTTACAGGCATTAGACAAATTTAGGTTAAATTTAGTTAAACTGAAGCAATAGGAGGGTCTGGGGAGCCAGCCCTTTTGGTGATGTCACCGAGCTACACTTTATAAGTTTCTACCCTCACCCCAGCCTGAGTCTGTCTGCTGGAGTCTTGTCATGATCTCAATGGCAAGAGATCATAGCATCAGCATATATAGGAACTAGCTCTTGGAAGATGGAAACTGAGCTGACCATGAACTAAACCTAACGCACAACTAGCAGTGGCCGGGTAGCATGCCTACGTTGATTCTAGATGCCCAGCACCAGCCGGAGGACTAAATAAAACTAGCAGAGGAAAATATTAGTCCTAGCTCACCTCTAGAGAAATACCCCGAAAGGAGACAGAGGCCCCCCACATGTATTGGCGGTGAATCAAGATGAAATAACAAACGTAGTATGAAAATAGGTTTAGCAAATTTGAGGTCCACTTACTACATAGCAGAAGACAGAAAGGACACTTTCATGGTCAGCTAAAAACCCTATCAAAACACCATCCAGAAATTACTTTAAAACTCTGGCATTAACTCATAACACCAGAGTGGCAATTCCTGTTCACAAGAGCTTTCCAGACACAGTAACGAAACTACAGCTGTGAACTGGAACAAAAATGCAAAAACAAACATGGACAAGAGTCCAACTTATCTAGTAGTTGTCTAGGAGCAGGAACAAGCACAGAGAGGCTTCTGATAACATTGTTGACCGGCAAGCAACTAACAGAGCAGCAAGGTTATATAGCGACTCCCACATCTTGATGGGAACAGGTGAACAGAGAAGATGAAGACACCAGTTCAATTCCACCAGTAGCCACCGGGGGAGCCCAGAATCCAAATTCACAACAGTACCCCCCCCTCAAGGAGGGGGCACCGAACCCTCACCAGAACCACCAGGCGATCAGGATGGGCCCTATGAAAGGCACGAACCAGATCAGAGGCATGAACATCAGATGCATTCACCCAAGAATTATCCTCCTGGCCGTATCCCTTCCACTTGACCAGATACTGGAGTCTCCGTCTGGAAACACGAGAGTCTAAGATCTTCTCCACAACGTACTCCAACTCACCCTCAACCAACACCGGAGCAGGAGGCTCAACGGAAGGCACAACCGGTACCTCATACCTGCGCAATAATGACCGATGAAAAACGTTATGAATAGAAAAGGATGCAGGGAGGTCCAAACGGAAGGAAACAGGGTTAAGAATCTCCAATATCTTATACGGGCCGATGAACCGAGGCTTAAACTTAGGAGAAGAGACCCTCATAGGGACAAAACGAGAAGACAACCACACCAAGTCCCCAACACGAAGACGAGGACCAACACGACGACGGCGGTTAGCAAAAAGCTGAGTCTTCTCCTGGGACAACCTCAAATTGTCCACCACCTGCCCCCAAATCTGATGCAACCTCTCCACCACAGCATCCACTCCAGGACAATCCGAAGATTCCACCTGACCAGAGGAAAATCGAGGATGAAACCCCGAATTACAGAAAAACGGGGACACCAAAGTGGCAGAGCTGGCCCGATTATTGAGAGCGAACTCCGCCAATGGCAAAAAAGCAACCCAATCATCCTGGTCAGCAGACACAAAACACCTCAGATATGTCTCCAGGGTCTGATTAATCCGCTCAGTCTGGCCATTCGTCTGAGGATGGAAAGCGGACGAAAAAGATAAATCTATGCCCATCCTAGCACAGAATGCCCGCCAAAATCTAGACACGAATTGGGTCCCTCTGTCAGAAACGATATTCTCAGGAATACCATGCAAACGAACAACATTTTGAAAAAACAGAGGAACCAACTCGGAAGAAGAAGGCAACTTGGGCAGAGGAACCAAATGGACCATCTTAGAGAAACGGTCACACACCACCCAGATGACAGACATCTTCTGAGAAACAGGCAGATCTGAAATAAAATCCATCGAGATGTGCGTCCAAGGCCTCTTAGGAATAGGCAAGGGCAACAACAATCCACTAGCCCGAGAACAACAAGGCTTGGCCCGAGCACAAACGTCACAAGACTGCACAAAGCCTCGCACATCTCGTGACAGGGAAGGCCACCAGAAGGACCTTGCCACCAAATCCCT
This sequence comes from Ranitomeya variabilis, assembly GCF_051348905.1. NCBI lineage: Eukaryota > Metazoa > Chordata > Amphibia > Anura > Dendrobatidae > Ranitomeya > Ranitomeya variabilis. Next base: position 209,458,177 of record NC_135232.1, on the reverse strand, counting down.
GGTACCAAAAATGCCAGGATGACCTGCCAACGCAGAAGAATGAACCTCAGAGATGACTCTACTGGTCCAATCATCAGGAACAAACAGTTTATCAGGTGGGCAACGATCAGGTCTATCCGCCTGAAACTCCTGCAAGGCCCGCCGCAGGTCTGGAGAAACGGCTGACAATACCACTCCATCCTTAAGGATACCTGTGGGCTCAGAGTTACCAGGCGAGTCAGGCTCAAAACTCCTAGAAAGGGCATCCGCCTTAACATTCTTAGAACCCGGTAGGTATGACACCACAAAATTAAACCGAGAGAAAAATAATGACCAGCGCGCCTGTCTAGGATTCAGGCGCCTGGCGGTCTCAAGATAAACCAAATTTTTGTGGTCAGTCAATACCACCACCTGATGTCTGGCCCCCTCAAGCCAATGGCGCCACTCCTCAAAAGCCCACTTCATGGCCAAAAGCTCCCGATTCCCAACATCATAATTCCGCTCAGCGGGCGAAAATTTACGGGAAAAGAAGGCACAAGGCCTCATCACGGAGCAGTCAGAACTTTTCTGCGACAACACTGCCCCAGCTCCGATCTCAGAAGCGTCGACCTCAACCTGAAAAGGTAGAGCAACATCAGGCTGACGCAACACAGGGGCAGAGGAAAAACGGCGCTTAAGCTCCCGAAAGGCCTCCACAGCATCAGGGGACCAATCAGCAACATCAGCACCCTTCTTAGTCAAATCGGTCAATGGCTTAGCAATATCCGAAAAACCAGCAATAAATCGACGATAAAAGTTAGCAAAGCCCAAAAATTTCTGAAGACTCTTAAGAGAGGAGGGCTGCGTCCAATCACAAATAGCTTGAACCTTGACAGGATCCATTTCAATGGAAGAGGGGGAAAAAATATATCCCAAAAAGGAAATCCTCTGTACCCCAAAAACACACTTAGAACCCTTCACACACAAAGAATTAGACCGCAAAACCTGAAAAACCCTCCTGACTTGCTGGACATGAGAGTCCCAGTCATCCGAAAAAATCAGAATATCATCCAGATACACAATCATAAATTTATCCAAATAATCGCGAAAAATATCATGCATAAAGGACTGGAAAACTGACGGAGCATTTGAAAGACCAAAAGGCATCACTAAATACTCAAAGTGGCCCTCGGGCGTATTAAATGCGGTTTTCCACTCATCCCCCTGCCTGATTCGCACCAAATTATACGCCCCACGAAGGTCAATCTTAGAGAACCACTTGGCCCCCTTTATGCGAGCAAACAAATCAGTCAGCAACGGCAATGGGTATTGATATTTAACAGTAATTTTATTCAAAAGCCGATAATCGATACATGGTCTCAAAGAGCCGTCTTTTTTTGACACAAAGAAAAAACCGGCTCCTAAGGGAGATGACGATGGACGAATATGTCCCTTTTCCAAGGACTCCTTTATATATTCACGCATAGCAGCATGTTCAGGCACAGACAGATTAAATAAACGACCCTTTGGGTATTTACTACCCGGGATTAAATCTATGGCACAATCGCACTCTCGGTGCGGAGGTAACGAACCAAGCTTGGATTCTTCAAAGACGTCACGATAGTCAGACAGGAACTCAGGAATTTCAGAGGGAATAGATGATGAAATGGAAACCACAGGTACATCCCCATGAGCCCCCTTACATCCCCAGCTCAACACAGACATAGCTCTCCAGTCGAGGACTGGGTTGTGAGATTGCAGCCAAGGCAATCCTAGCACCAAATCATCATGTAGATTATACAGCACCAGAAAGCGAATAATCTCCTGGTGATCCGGATTAATACGCATAGTTACTTGTGTCCAGTATTGTGGTTTATTATTAGCCAATGGGGTGGAGTCAATCCCCTTCAGAGGAATAGGAGTCTCCAAAGGCTCTAAATCATACCCACAGCGTTTGGCAAAGGACCAATCCATAAGACTCAAAGCGGCGCCAGAGTCGACATAGGCGTCCGTGGTAATAGATGACAAAGAGCAAATCAGGGTCACAGATAGAATAAACTTAGACGGTAAGGTGCAAATGGAAACAGATTTACCAAGCTTTTTAGTGCGCTTAGAGCATGCTGATATAACATGAGTAGAATCACCACAATAGAAACACAACCCATTTTTCCGTCTAAAATTCTGCCGCTCGCTTCGGGACAGAATTCTATCACACTGCATACTCTCTGGCGATTTCTCAGTGGACACCGCCAGATGGTGCACTGGTTTGCGCTCCCGCAAACGCCTATCGATCTGAATAGCCATTGTCATGGACTCATTCAGACCCGCAGGCACAGGGAACCCCACCATAACATCCTTAATGGCATCAGAGAGACCCTCTCTGAAAGTCGCCGCCAGGGCGCACTCATTCCACTGAGTAAGCACAGACCATTTACGGAATCTTTGGCAGTAAATTTCCGCTTCATCTTGCCCCTGAGATAGGGACATCAAAGTTTTTTCTGCCTGAAGCTCCAAATGAGGTTCGTCATAAAGCAACCCCAAGGCCAGAAAAAACGCATCCACATTGAGCAACGCAGGATCCCCTGGTGTCAATGAAAAAGCCCAGTCTTGAGGGTCGCCCCGGAGCAAGGAAATCACAATCCTGACCTGCTGTGCAGGATCTCCGGCAGAGCGAGATTTCAGGGACAAAAATAATTTGCAATTATTTCGAAAATTCTGAAACCCAGATCTATTCCCCGAGAAAAATTCCGGCAAAGGAATTCTCGGCTCAGATACAGGTGCATGACAAACAAAATCTTGCAAATTTTGTACCTTCGTGGCGAGATTATTCAAACCTGCAGTTACACTCTGAAGATCCATTGCAAACAGGTGAACACAGAGCCATTCAAAGGAGAAAAAAAAAAAAAAAAAAAAATTTCAGCAGACTACTTATTTCTCTCCTTTCTCAGCCAAGGATTTTAACCCTTTAGTGGGCCGGTCAAACTGTCATGATCTCAATGGCAAGAGATCATAGCATCAGCATATATAGGAACTAGCTCTTGGAAGATGGAAACTGAGCTGACCATGAACTAAACCTAACGCACAACTAGCAGTGGCCGGGTAGCATGCCTACGTTGATTCTAGATGCCCAGCACCAGCCGGAGGACTAAATAAAACTAGCAGAGGAAAATATTAGTCCTAGCTCACCTCTAGAGAAATACCCCGAAAGGAGACAGAGGCCCCCCACATGTATTGGCGGTGAATCAAGATGAAATAACAAACGTAGTATGAAAATAGGTTTAGCAAATTTGAGGTCCACTTACTACATAGCAGAAGACAGAAAGGACACTTTCATGGTCAGCTAAAAACCCTATCAAAACACCATCCAGAAATTACTTTAAAACTCTGGCATTAACTCATAACACCAGAGTGGCAATTCCTGTTCACAAGAGCTTTCCAGACACAGTAACGAAACTACAGCTGTGAACTGGAACAAAAATGCAAAAACAAACATGGACAAGAGTCCAACTTATCTAGTAGTTGTCTAGGAGCAGGAACAAGCACAGAGAGGCTTCTGATAACATTGTTGACCGGCAAGCAACTAACAGAGCAGCAAGGTTATATAGCGACTCCCACATCTTGATGGGAACAGGTGAACAGAGAAGATGAAGACACCAGTTCAATTCCACCAGTAGCCACCGGGGGAGCCCAGAATCCAAATTCACAACAGAGTCTGTGTGAGCCTGATCTTACTCCAGAACCCTGATGAATTGGGACATTTGGGAACTCCGCCCACTAGCCTGGTTGCCTCAAATGATCTGAACACATGTAAGTGTTATTTCTCATTTAACCCCTGTTATTTTTATAATTACCTTGTAAATATTTGCAATTGTCTCTTTTGTAACATCCTTGTAATATTTTTCTATAAACACTGCCTAAACTTTAATGGAGTATAATATTTAATACTAGATTCGTTCTTCATGCTCTAAAATGTATCCTAAGTCTTCTGAAGGGAATTACGCTACTGTTTTGGGTTAACTTTGGACCCGTTTAATCGAACCTGGTGGCAGCAATACCGTGCACTGTGCCTTTGGGAGTCGTTGTAGCGACGGCAACATTGATAATTATTGTTCCTGCCTGAGCGGGAGTAGTTAAATCGCCTCGCTGCAGTGTGCCCAATAGCCAGTACATAGCAGGCAGCCTTTCTGGCGACTAATTACCCTAGGTGTAGCACCTAATCTGACCTGAGGGTAAGGGGGGCGCCAGAGAGCTGCAAGTTTAAGCGGAACTGTAAAGCGGGATATACATAAATCCCTGCAGTTCGTGGTATATTGAAGAGCAGTGGGATACCTAAAATAAGCCCCTGCTGTAAACTAAGAGGTCAATAGCCTTGTGTGTGTTTTTTTCATCACATTGTAGCAGTGGAGGGATAACTAAGATAAGCCCCCCTGCACATGTGATAGCCGTCTGTTGGCCTAAAGTCACCCCGATCCGTGACGTAGGGGTGACGGTCACGGTGTGAATCGTGACATATTGGTGGCAGCGGTGTGGATTCGTGACAAATTGGCAGCGGTGGGATCTTAGCGCATTAGTGATTTGGTTTGAGCAATCATTCCTCTCACTAAAAACTTGCAAAGTTCTTGCGAGGACTCTGCGCAAATAAGTTTGGAGAACGAACTCAGTGTTTATTAGTTCTGAGACAATTGTGTGCACTGGTAATTATCCCTTCCCTTTCTCTTCGTTTTTCTATCCTGTCTTTTATTTGGCAACCATGGCTGCGAAAGGAGAAGCCTGGTACGCCCAGCAGAAGAAGGACGCTCTTGCTGGGATATGCACGTACCATGGCCTGAACTCCAAGGGCAAGAACAAGGCTCAAATGGTCGCTGAACTGGTGCAATTTGAAGCAGACCAAGCCAGGCCACAGAGGCCGCAGAAGCCAGCACAAGCGAACATGGTGCTGCAGCAGAGGTCCAACCACTGAATACGGGCCCTACTTGCAACCACGGGAGCGCAGACCTCCGCCTGCAGCTGGCTCTGCAACAATGATCCGCAGATGACCTAGAGAGACGTCTGAAGCTGGTCCTGCAATTCGAAGAGGCTGAGAGAGCCGAGCGGGAGGCCCAGGCCCAAAGAGCTGAGCGCCAAGCCCAGCGAGAATATGAACTGGAGATGCTCCGGCAGGGGGGATGCCCTGCACCTCCCGGAGCCGTGAGCCCAACAGTGCTCAGATACCAAAGCCCCGGCCCGATCACTTTCCTGTTATGGAAAAGGACGGGACTTGGACTCTTTTCTGCAGGCCTTTGAGAAAGCCTGCAGACAGTACCAGTTGCTTACAGATGAATGGGCATGATACCTGACCCCAGGGCTGAGAGGCAAAGCTCTGGAGGCGTTTGCTGCCCTCCCTCAAGAACATGATGGTGACTATGAGGCCATCAAGCAGGCTCTGATAGCCAAGTACCAGCTTACACCCGAGGTGTACTGTAGAAAGTTCCAGAACCTCCACCATGGCCCCCATGACATCTACGGCGATGTGGCACATGGACTGGGGACCCACTTTGACCAGTGGACACACGGACTGTCAGTGACCACCTTTGCACAGCTGCGAGACCTGATGATCAAAGACCAGTTCTTACATCTTTGCCCTGCTGAGGTGCGACAGTTCGTGATGGACAGAGAACCCAAAGACGTGACGAAAGCAGCGCAGATTGCCGATGCCTATGAGGCCAACCGTAGATCGGAAGTGCGGAAGCCAGTCATCACCAGCTGGAGAGGTGGTAAGCCTGCAACCAATGCCAGTACCCCTGCCAGCCAACACACCAGAGGTCCTGTCCCTGTAGCCAACAGCACCAGACCTCTACCACCGAACCTCGCCAGTGTTACTTCTGCAAGCGGACTGGTCATATCAGTCCCCACTGTCCAGACAAGCCGGAGAACCCCTCATCCAAGGCCCCAGGGCCTAATGCAGTTCTTTGGTGGGTGGTGTGGCTGGGAGGGTGTGTGACAACGTACAGCACGTCACCGTGGGAGGCCATGTTGCTACAGGCCTCAAGGACACCGGGGCTGAACGAACCCTCTTCCGACCCGAACTGGCGGCCCCTGAAGAAATCATTCCGGGGAAAACCCTAACTCACTGGGATTGGGGGCATCAGCTGTCCCTTGCCAATGGCCCGGGTTTATATTGATTGGGGTGCCGGGAGCGAGGTGAAGGAAGTGGGGCTGTCTGATAATTTGCCCACTGATGTTTTGTTGGGGACTGATTTGGGGAGGATGGTTGCATACTACGTCCCTGACACCCCTCCCCAATCTGCTAATAAGGGTAACGTTAACCCTGATGATGATGGGAAATTGCATGTGTTACCTGACCATGCTTTATCTTATAATGATGCATCTGATAACCATTTTTTCCCTAGGATTGATGGTGAAAATGTTGTACCTGTGCCCACTGAACCTGATAATGATTTTCCTGTGAAAGTTGATGTGTCCACAGGTACAGGAGTGCTCAGCCACGTCGCTCTGTGGAGTGAGACGGCTGAGGAACCCTAGCAGGGGCAAGTGTCGGTGCTACAGGAAATGGGGAGATACATGGGAACCGTGAGGAAGGTGATGCCATGCAATTGACCAGTGCCACCGAGGAAGATAACTGGCCCATAAGTAGCAATGCTCCTGAGGTAATGGAGGTGGATGGGGAGGTAGAGACCATAGCAGCGTTGGCTGATGGGTCGGTAGAAATCCCCGGGGAGGCAGCCTACGTAGCTGCTCTCACCCGCAGTCAGAGTGCCCGGAACGCAGATAACTGTCTTGCCTTCCGGACCCTCCTCAGTCATCATTGTGACTGAACCAGAGGTGGACCCAGAGCAGGTCCAAGAGGGCTCCCGTGGGGAAGGGACCCTGACGTCGCTTCTGGCTTCCCCTAGCCAGGAGTTTCAGGCCGCTCTGCACACAGATGCGAGCCTAGAGAGTTTGAGACAACTCGCCGAGACGCCCATCTCCGAGACTGATAAGGAGAGGGTGTTCTGGGAAAGAGGAAGGTTGTACCGGGAGACAGTACCCGGAAAATCGCAAAAGGAGTGGTTGAGGGAAAGACAGCTGGTCGTCCCGCAGCAATTCCGGGGTGAGTTACGGATTGCCCATGAGATCCCGCTAGCTGGACACTTGGGGATCAGCAAAACAAAGGCCCGGCTGTCTCAACACTTCTATTGGCCTAAGATGGGGACAGATGTATCAAACTACTGCCGCTCCTGTGTCACCTGTCAAAGAGTGGGGAAGGCGGGGCCTGCTCTTAAGGCTCCCCTGATCCCTTTGCCAGTGATAGAGGAGCCTTTCCAGAGGATCGCGGTGGACATTGTGGGCCCGCTGGCCATCCCCAGCAGCTCTGGAAAGCAATACATCCTTACTGTGGTAGCCTACGTTACCCGGTACCCAGAGGCAGTAGCTCTGTCGTCAACTAGGGCAGATAAGGTGGCGGATGCCCTGTTGGCTATCTTTTCACATGTAGGATTTCCCAGGGAGATGCTCACTGATCAAGGGACCCAATTCATGTCTCGCCTAATGGAGGCTCTCTGTAAGAGAACGCAGGTGAAGCACCTGGTATCGAGTGCGTATCACCCACAGACCAATTGCTTGTGTGAACGCTTCAATGGTACCCTCAGATGCTACGCATGCTGGTTGAGACACAAGGGCACGACTGGGAGCGGTACCTCCCACACCTGATGTTCGATTACCGAGAGGTTCCGCAGGCCTCGACGGGGTTCTCCCCCTTCGAGCTCCTGTACGGCAGGCGAGTCCGGGGACCTCTTGGGTTGGTAAGAGAATCCTGGGAAGAGGAGCCGAACCCTTCTGAAGTGTCCATAGTGGAGTATGTCATGCGCTTCCGTGACAAGATGCAGACCTTGACGCAGCTGCTTGAGAAGTTAGCTGGCGCAAAATACCTGACAATAATGGATCTGAGTCGAGGATACTGGCAGATTCCCCTGAGCCCCGAGGCGCAGGAGAAGTCCGCCTTTATCACACCCTTCGGACTGTACGAGTCCACGGTCATGCCCTTCGGCATGAAGAATGCCCCTGCCACTTTTCAGCGGATGGTGAACCTCCTGCTTCAGGGACTGGAGAAGTACGCAGTGGCGTACTTGGATGACATTGCCATCTTCAGTCCCTCCTGGGAGGAACACCTGCAGCATCTCGAGGAGGTGCTCAGGCGAATTCACCAAGCAGGACTGACTATCAAGCCGGGAAAGTGCCAGATGGGCATGAGGGAGGTCCACTACCTGGGGCACCGGGTAGGCGGAGGCACCCTAAAGCCAGAACCTGAGAAAGTGGGAGCGATCGTGGACTGGCCCACTCCCAGGACCAAGAAACAGGTGATGTCCTTCCTGGGCACTGCAGGGTACTATAGGCGCTTTGTACAGCACTATAGTAGCCTGGCAAAACCTTTGACGGACCTCACCTGGAAGAAGCTACCCCACATCGTCAACTGGACCGATGGCTGTGAGGGGGCCTTCCAGGCGTTGAAAACAGCATTGTGCAACGCCCGTGTTGAAAGCAGTCGACAGCAGTCAACCGTTCTTGGTACAGACCAACACCAGCGAGTTTGGCCTTGGTGCTGTGCTCAGCCAGGTTGACTCGGAGGACCAAGAGCACCCCATGTTGTACCTGAGCCGGAAACTTTTGCCGAGGGAAGTGGCCTACTCCACCATCGAGAAGGAGTGCCTTGCCATAGTCTGGGCCCTGCAGCGCTTGCAGCCCTACTTGTACGGCCGTGCCTTCACGTTGGTGACTGACCACAACCCTCTGCTCTGGCTAAATGCCATGTGTGGAACCAACGGCAGGTTGCTATGCTGGAGCCTTGCCCTTCAGCAGTTTGACTTCACCATTGAACACAAAACGGGCAGGGAGCATGGGAATGCAGATGGACTGTCCCGCCGGGGTGAACCTGCTGAGGTGCGCATGGAGGAGCACCGAAAGGTTCTGCCTCCGTAGCGTAGACCAAAAGGGGGAGACGTCACGATATTGTATGAAATATATAATATATGTTAGTTTCTCTTGCCTGTTAGTGCCAGGCGGTGGGCTAAACCCCCCCCCCTTCACTGTTTTGCTTGCTGGAATGTGTGTGAAGCTTTTCTTTTCCATGGGGGTGGAAGAGCTTTTATTGCTCTGGCTGTAACCTCCGGACTTTGAGCAACTCACTCTTCATGCCCCTCCCAAAAGAATTTTTACGATCGCTTGTGTAGGCTCAAACTCTCCTCCAGCTAGAACTGGATTAGAAGTCTCCAGAATCCATGAGGGTCTTTGTTCTAATATAATAAGATATTGGGCCAACGGTTTTGTCTAGGAAAATGATGGGTCCAGTTTGTGAATCTCTATCGACCGTTCTATCAGCCATGGTAAACACGGGCTTCTAGTTCCAACAGAGACAGAGTTTGGATTTTTCTGGAACTGAGTGTCCCTACTAGCCTGAATTTAGTATCTATAGAGAGCAAATCTTAATACAAGATGAATGCTGGGTGTGTTATGATTCTGACATGTTCTGTAGCGGAGTTACAGGCATTAGACAAATTTAGGTTAAATTTAGTTAAACTGAAGCGATAGGAGGGTCTGGGGAGCCAGCCCTTTTGGTGATGTCACCGAGCTACACTTTATAAGTTTCTACCCTCACCCCAGCCTGAGTCTGTCTGCTGGAGTCTGTGTGAGCCTGATCTTACTCCAGAACCCTGATGAATTGGGACATTTGGGAACTTCGCCCACTAGCCTGGTTGCCTCAAATGATCTGAACACATGTAAGTGTTATTTCTCATTTAACCCGTTATTTTTATAATTACCTTTGTACCTATTTTCAATTGTCTCTTTTGTAACATCCTTGTAATATTTTTCTATAAACACTGCCTAAACTTTAATGGAGTATAATATTTAATACTAGATTCGTTCTTCATGCTCTAAAACGTATCCTAAGTCTTCTGAAGGGAATTACGCTACTGTTTTGGGTTAGCTTTGGACTCGTTTAATCGAAGCTGGTGACAGCAATACCATGCACTGTGCCTTTGGGATTCGTTGTAGCGATGGCGACATTGATAATTATTGTTCCTGCCTGAGCGGGAGTAGTTAAATCGCCTCGCTGCAGCATGCCCAATAGCCAGTACATAGCAGGCAGCCTTTCTGGCGACTGATTACCCTAGGTGTAGTACCTAATCTGACCTGAGGGTAAGGGGGCGCTAGAGAGCTGCAAGTTTAAGCAGAACTGTAAAGCGGGATATACATAAATCCCTGCAGTTCGTGGTATATTGAAGAGCAGTGGGATACCTAAAATAAGCCCCTGCTGTAAACTAAGAGGTCAATAGCCTTGTGTGTGTTTTTTTCATCACATTGTAGCAGTGGAGGGATAACTAAGATAAGCCCCCCTGCACATGTGATAGCCGTCTGTTGGCCTAAAGTCACCCCGATCCGTGACGTAGGGGTGACGGTCACGGTGTGAATCGTGACATATTGGTGGCAGCGGTGTGGATTCGTGACACTATATAAATAAATAATAATAATAATACTCTCAAAATGTCTCAACTTCAATAACTTCAGCATTAGGCTTTGGGTCAGAATGTTCCAGCAATCACATTTTAGCATAAACCTTAGATATGTAAAATAGTTTTCACTTAAAAGGAATATGTCACCACGGTTTTGTTATGTCATCTGGAAGCAGCATGATGTAAGAGAAGAGACCCTGATTCCAGTGATGTGTCACTTACTGTGCTGCTTCCTTTCATTTTGGTACAATCACTGTTTTCTCTGCTGCAGATCTAGTAGTTTTCTGAATGCTGAGCTCTGTATAACTGCGCCCACACCACTGATTGGCAGCTTCCTGTGTACACTGTGCATAGGCAGGAAGCAGGACTATATGGCACAAGACACCTAGTCCTGTAGGGATAATATCCTGCTGATAAAACACTGAACTTATTAACAGCAACACACAGCCTAGAAAGTGACACATCACTTGAATCTGGGTCTGTGCTCTTACATTTTGCTGATCTCAGATTACATAGCAATAACCTGCTGCAAATTCCCTTTAATTTTAGAATTTTCCTTTAGGCTATCTCCATTAACATGTTCATATCTAAGATTCTCGCATTGTGTGTTTGTTATAGATCACAAACTTAAATGGGGGCATTTATAAAGATTTTTACGGTGGTGTTTTGTCATCAAAATATTGTAAATTTAGTCACAAGCTACTATTGAATAAAGGATTTTTTTTTTAGATTTAATATCACCCTCACCAATTTCTTAAAATCTGTGTGGGAGAGTGGCCATGATTAGCAATATTCCAGATTCATGAATTGCAAGTTTTTCAAAAAGTCACAAAAAAGTTGCAATTCTCACATCATTAATGGGCTGGAGTAAAAAATTACCTAAAGATGCCACAAATACATCAAACAATGTGCCAAACTTTTATCGCTAGTAACATAAGAAAGCAATAACCATGTTAAACATTCCCTCATGCTACAAAAAAGTCCTAAAAGTGTGTTGTAATCCTATATGCCATTGCAGACGATAAATGCGACAAATTCCTTATTGTAGATTTACGACTGGCCGCTCCTGTAACCATAATATATGAGAGAAGTCTTGTGTCCATGCCCTATGTGCACCCGACCCTGTACCACTGCTGAATGTCATGGGGTTTGGCCTAAAGTCTGAGTATTGTCACATCTGGATCACATTTTTATTCCAAGTTTCTTGTTACTGATTGACATTAGAATGGAAAAATTTGCGAGTGAAAGAACAATGAGCCGCAGGAGTCGCATTGTGACGTGTTGGTATTTTCCAATTACCGTGTCCTATTCTTAGAGTGTCTTCTCTTCCCAAGTTCTTTCCAGAAGTACAGAAGATGCCACAATGTTGCTGACAAGTAAAAGCAATGGCACATAGGGACAGATGTCATTCAGACTGTCGAACGTGCTCGGATAAGATCTTATCTCAGCATGCTCGGGTACTAGCCGAGTGTATTCAGGTTGCTCGAATAATATGTTCACATCCCCGCGACTACATGTCTCGCGGCTGTGCAGGGATTGTCTAACAAACTCTAACATATTTTTGGATCAGGCTGAAGACACTTGGGTAACACCCGAGCATGCTGAGATAATCCCTTATCCGAGATCGTTCGCGCATCACTATTAGGAAGCGATCCAATAATTTCACGGCAATCACTTGGGGAATGTGATTACTTTGTTTTGTGTTTTGAGCTGAAGCTGAATTTATTTAATCAAATATTAAACACAGAATAGAATCTTCTATACCAGGTATCTTTATTTCACAGCAATCTGTAATCTTCACTGAAATGTAATAATGACCAGTGAGTAGTCGGCAGGTCGGCTGCAGTCCTGATCATGCCACCGCTGCTGATATCCATCCTGTGACGCTAAGCAGGAGCAGGGAATAAAATAAAGGTTATCCTCTTTCCCCACAAACCTATAATATAGGAATCTGTTCCGCTCTATGACATGCTGCTGACAGATCACAGCACGTCCACTGTGACAGGTTTATACAATTATTGTCACTTGACATTAAGGGTTTGTACAGGAAAGATATATATCTTGGTACCGTGTTAGGCTGCCGTCACACTAGCAGTATTTGGTCAGTATTTTACATCAGTATTTGTAAGCCAAAACCAGGAGTGGAACAATCGGAGGGAAAGTATAATAGAAACATGTGCACCACTTCTGCATTTATCACCCACTCCTGGTTTTGGCTTACAGATACTGATGTAAAATACTGACCAAATACTGCTAGTGTGACGTCACTCCGGGCCTGTGCGCGCCGGGCGCCGCCTCCTCTTGCAGCATTATAGTCCCCGGCGCCTGCGCATTAAGTTTTTTTTTCGCGCATGCGCAGTTGCGCTGCCCTTCGTACTTACAGCGCAGGCGCCAGGGACGATAATGTTGCAAGAGGAGGCGGCGCCCGGTGCGCACAGGCCCGGAGTGACGGCTGTGCTGCGTCTGATAAGGTAGGAAAGTCCCGCCTCCCGGACGGTTTCACGGTATGAGGGGGCACATTTTACAAACGTTTATTTCAGCGAGTGCAGGGAGCATAACTAAAAGAGCCACCTTGTCAGAATGCAGCATTAGTGCTGCACAAGGTGTGTCTTTTAGTTACAAACGCCTGAGGGGGGTGACAGGTTCCCTTTAATGGCTAACTGAAAAGATGGTAACAAATTGTAAGCTTTCGAGACTACACAGGTCTCTTCATCAGGCAAAGACTAAAAGAAAATCTGAAGAATCACATATTTATGCACAACATAGCACAGAATAAAAAAAAAAACATGGATAAGACAGGTGACATGAAGCAGAGTTACCATGAGTGATTAACAGTTATGTCCATAATATTGTCCTCTGATTGGGGTCTGGTTCTGTTGTGATGACCCCTCATAGTCTGAGGGGCAAGTTCCTTAGTTGATGTAAAAAGACATTAAATCCATGCAACACATTCATTCCTGCAGTAAGACTGTCAAAGGTCATCATCAGCTTATATTCCCAGACTCTTCTGTCTCTCTTAGATTTGAAGCTACCTTTTAACACAAGTAATTTCATGTCCATAATGTTATGATTTCGGAGACAAAAATGTATTGCCACTAGTGTTGAGCATTCCGATACCGCAAGTATCGGGTATCGGCCGATACTTGCGGTATCGGAATTCCGATACCGGGATTCCGATACTTGCCGCGTATCGGATACCGGAATCGGAAGTTCCCAGATTCAAAATGCACAAATTCAGCCAATGAGAATGATTTCAAGTGTGGGCACATCCTGTTCAGCATGGAGGGCATGAAACTACTGGCATGGCTGTGATTGGATGCTGAAATGATGTCATGATGCAGTTTAAAAGTCGCTGGCGCCATTTTGCGATCACTCTGCTGTGAATTCAGTTAGTGACAGGACGCTGTTTGCTGACTGAGGGCCAGTTTAGAGATAGCGATTTGCTTCTTTGTGCTTTCCAAAGGCTAATTTAGCAACCGCTGTGTTCACCTACTATTCACCTTGCTTTTGCCTTGTAGCGCTGTTTTCACAGCGATCTGCAAGGTCTGTATGTGTGTGTGTGTGTGTGTGAGTGCAGCCCACTCTCTAGTCTGAGTGCAGCCACATAGGCCATCCATAGCTGGTTGTATTCAGTTCAGGGAGGGTGGTTCATTGCCTCATACTGTCCTTTTTTTTTTTTTTTTCCAAGTAGTGTAGTCTGCTGCTAATTTATTCAAAAAAATCCTATTAGTGTCTTTCCACCCGTCTCCAGCTAATTTGTGGAAAAACACTAGATAGGATAACGTAGAGGAGGGTTTTTGGGCCTTGCAGCGCCGTTTACGGCTGTCTGCACGGTCTCCGTGTGACTGCAGCTCGCCCTGTAGTCTGTGAGCAGCCATAGCCTGGTTGTCTCCAGCTCAGGGTTGTTCACTGCATCATACCGCCAAATCAATTTTCATTTTGTTTTAAGTAGTGCAGGCTGCTGCACATTTTTTCAAAAAATTCCTATTAGTGTCTTTCCACCCGTCTCCAGCTAATTTGTGGAAAAACACTAGATAGGATAACGTAGAGGAGGGTTTTTGGGCCTTGCAGCGCCGTTTACGGCTGTCTGCACGGTCTCCGTGTGACTGCAGCTCGCCCTGTAGTCTGTGAGCAGCCATAGCCTGGTTGTCTCCAGCTCAGGGTTGTTCACTGCGTCATACCGCCAAATCAATTTTCATTTTGTTTTAAGTAGTGCAGGCTGCTGCACATTTTTTCAAAAAATTCCTATTAGTGTCTTTCCACCCGTCTCCAGCTAATTTGTGGAAAAACACTAGATAGGATAACGTAGAGGAGGGTTTTTGGGCCTTGCAGCGCCGTTTACGGCTGTCTGCACGGTCTCCGTGTGACTGCAGCTCTATCCGTTGTCAGTTCAGCCCCCAAAAAATAAATAAATAATAAAGTTCACCAAACACACCAGTTACACCACTTTACATTTGTGTAGGCCACATTAGCTCATATTAAAGTCTAGTCCACACTTTAGAAAATTAGTGTTTCTTATACCTGTTAGGAGGAGTTGTTCAGGAATAAGCACACAAAGCCGTTAGTACTTTTCTGCTTATCTTTATCAGTCAACCAAGATGAAGAAGGCAGTGAGTAAGGCAAGTGGGCGTGGGCGCGGAGCAGGGAGGGGACGTGGGGATTCTGTGCCTGCTGCGGGCACCGGTGACTCATCAGCACCCACTTTCACCAGGCAACAGTCGTTCATGCGCAGCTTTGTGTCAGAGCGCCGTACACCGCTGCTGCGTGAAGAACAAATTGAAGCCGTTGTCGGATGGATGGCAGCTAATGCATCAACTTCAATTAGTGCCACATCCTCTCAGACACAGAGCACTGGAGAGCAGCCATCTGTCTCTTCACCACCTGCCAAATTGCCCAGGCAGACAGAGAGCCCAGGGCAGGAGCCGTCTCTACTTCTGTTCTCTGAATCTCTTGGCTTGGAAACAGGGGGCCAGCCAAGCAGCATTGGAGAAATGGAAGAAGAGGCAGGGTGCAGTGATGCCCAACAGCTTTTTCTCTCTTCCTCTGAAGAGGCGGGTGGGCCAGTGGCTCTGGTCACCACATCGCAGGCCGCATCAGCTGATGATGACACTCAGGTGCCACTTACTGGTGCGTGCTCTGCTGCTGAGACTACCCAGGAGGAGCAGTTGGGGGCAGAGGGTAGTGTAGATGATGAGGTCCTTGACCCATCTTGGCGTGAGGGACAGGAAGGTGGTGGGAGCAGCTCTGAGGAAGAGATTCCCCGTACGGCCCAAAGAGGGAGAGGGAGGGGGAAGACTGCGGATCCTGCAGCCTCCGCTTTGGCACCCGTTAGGAGCATGTCTCTTCCAAAAGCCAAAAAGGGCGCTCCCAAGACTTGCAGTGCCTGGTCCTTTTTTGACACAGTTGCAGATGACATTTGCTATGTCAGATGCAAGGTGTGTCATCAAAAAGTCAAAAGAGGTCGAAATGTCAGCAACCTCAATACCTCCAACATGTGGAAACATGTGCGCACCAGGCACCCAGCGGAGTTAGAAAAACACACTGAAGAGCTAGGCCAACCAACAGCGGCAGCTACCACCTCTTCAGCTCGTGTTGCCTCTTCCTCCAGCTCACACGCAGCTGGTTCGGCTTCCCAGGATCGCCGTGGAAGAACCTCTGGCCCTGTTGTCCAGAGACCCGCTGTAATTCCACCCGCAGCACCACTTTCCCAGTCATCCACACACTCCCAGCCCAGTCTACAGCCATCGGTAGTACAGGCATGAGAGAAAAGGCGGCCTTTCTCGTCAAACCACCCACGAGCACAGGCTCTGACTGCAGGCATTGCCAAACTTCTGTCACTGGAAATGCTGTCATTCAGGCTGGTGGAGACTGACAGCTTCCGTGACTTGATGTCATTGGCAGTCCCACAGTACAATGTGCCCAGCCGCTTTTACTTCAGCAGGCAAGCCGTCCCTGCCCTGCACAAGCATGTGGAGGGACACATAAAACACGCGCTACTGAACGCCGTCAGTAGCAAGGTCCACCTCACCACCGATGCGTGGACCAGTCAACATGGACAGGGGCGATACCTTTCCCTCACTGCCCATTGGGTTAATGTCGTTGAGCCGGGTACAGACCGTGCGAGTGGCGCAGGACGTGTCCTGCCCACTCCAAGGATTGCAGGAATCCATTCTGTATGCATTGACTCCTCCTCTTACACCAGTTCCTCAGAATCATCGCTGCAGGAGCCGTCACAGTCCACCTCCACATGGACCCGTGATGAACGTGTACCTGTTACGACCGACATGAGCACAGCCGTGGCCAAACGTCAACAGGCCGTCTTGAAATTAATTTTTTTGGGGAATCGTAGCCACACAGCGCAGGAGCTCTGGAATGCCATCAAGCAGGAGAGCGATGTGTGGTTTGTGCCAGCGAATCTCCAGCCAGGCATGGTAGTGTGTGATAATGGCCGAAATCTGGTGGCAGCTCTGGGCCTCGGCAACCTCACTCACATCCCATGTCTGGCACATGTGCTCAATTTGGTCGTGCAGAGCTTTTTGAGGGACTATCCGGATCTTGATGCACTGCTGCACAAGGTCCGCCTAGAGTGTGCTCACTTGCGGCGTTCCAGCACGGCAAAAGCGCGCATTGCGGCTCTGCAGCGCCGACACCGCCTGCCGGAACAGCGCATCATATGTGACCTACCTACCAGGTGGAATTCCACGTTACATATGTTGGAGCGGTTGTGTGAGCAGCAGCAAGCTGTAATGGAGTACCAGCTGCTTCAGGCGCAAAGAAGTCGCAGTCAGCGCCGTACAGACTTCACAACCACAGAGTGGGCCACTATGAATGACGTCTGCCAGGTTTTGCGTCCCTTTGATTATTCCACGCGGATGGCGAGTGCAGATGATGCACTAGTCAGCATGACTGTCCCCCTTATCTGCCTGCTTGAAAAATCACTGCAAGCGCTAAGGGATGATGTTGTGGAAGAGGTGGAGGATGAGGATTCACCATTTCCATCATCTTCTGGACAGTCAGCGCCACGTGGTTCCTCACAAACGCGTAGGCAGGGGACAGTTTGTGAGGAGGATGAGGAGGAGTCAATGGAGGAGGAAGACATCCGTCCAGAGGAGGGAGTTACACAATTGTCCAGTACTCAGTGTGTACAGCGAGGGTGGGGTGATGACGAGCGGGCAGAGATCACGCCTCCAGCAGGGGACAGCGTTTCTTGGGCAGTTGGCAGTCTGCAGCACATGGTGGATTACATGCTGCAGTTCCTGAGAAACGACCGCCGCATCGCCCACATTCTCAACATGTCTGATTATTGGGTGTTCACCCTCCTCGATCCTCGCTACCGGGACAACGTAGAAAGCCTCATCACACCGTTGAACCGGGAGCGAAAAATGCGGGAGTACCAAGACACACTGGTCAATTCCATCATCTTCTCCATTCCAACTGAGAGAAGTGCTGCTAGTGCATTCCAAAGCAGCTCAGTGCGTCCAGGCAGTGGTGGAGGCTCTGCACAAAGAGGGAGCAGAAGCAGTGCCTCTGCCCAAGGCAAGACCAGTATGGCCCAACTGTGGCACAGTTTTCTGTGCCCGCCACAAAAGTCTACACCATCACAGACGGCTCCAGTCAGCAGGAGGCAACGGTTCCGTCAGATGGTGACAGACTACATGTCTTGCCCTCTTGCTGTACTCCCAGACGGCTCTTCCCCTTTCAAGTTTTGGGTCTCAAAGCTGGATACATGGCCAGAGCTAAGCCAGTATGCATTGGAGGTGCTGTCTTGCCCTGCGGCCAGTGTATTATCGGAACGTGTCTTTAGTGCTGCAGGTGGTGTACTAACTGACCGTCGCATGCGACTATCCTCCGATAACGTTGACCGGCTTACTTTCCTGAAAATGAACAAGGCCTGGATCTCGCAGGAATTTGCCACTCCTCTTCCTGATTAAATAATTAGGTGACTGTCTACAGTATCCAGGTCTCCTGTTGTGTTCATCTTTCTACCACCTGAACTGTAATTCCTGGGCTCCAACACCGCCAGTTGAGGCTCAGAAGTGTCGTCTGCACAGTCAAAACATACGACCCAGTGTTATTGGGTTTCAGTAACGTCAGCTGATCCCCAGCTGTGTAGCCGGCAATGTGTCCTGCGACCGCCACGCTGACACAACAACTGAAATGTAAGGGAATCTGTCCCCCCCCCCCCCCCCAAGGCGTTTGTTACTGAAAGAGCCACCTTGCGCAGCAGTAATGCTGCACAAGGAAAAGGTAGCTATTTTTGTTTAGCTCCTTGCACACGCAGAACTTAACACTTATAAAATGTGTCCACTGATACCGTAAAACCGTCCCGGAGGTGGGACTTTCCTTCGTAATATGACGCAGCACAGCCGTCATTCCTACCCCCTTGGCGCCGTGCCCCGGCTCCTCAGCGTTGTTTGATGCCGTCCCGGAGCCTGCGCTGTTATGTTATCCCGTGACCAGGCACACTTAGCGCTGCCCGTCTTCTGGCATCATTTGGTGTCAGGATGGCTGCGCCTGTGCGGCCGTGCTGGCCGAGAGCCCGCCTCGCAGTGTCTTCTGATTTAATCCCACTGGGGGCCTGGGATCCATGGACATGCGCAGTGCATATCTGAACCTCCACCTCTCACTCATCTCCCTATGGCTTCTTCAGACTGTTCGGTGTCAGCTGGTCCCTAATAGCATGCCACGGCCGTGACACCGCACAGTCTTAAGAAGCCGTAGGGAGGGGAGTGAGAGGCGAGGATATGCACTACGCATGGCCATGGATCCCAGGCCCCCAGTGGGATTAAATCAGAAGACACTGCGAGGCGGGCTCTCGGCCAGCGCGGCCGCACAGGCGCAGACAGCCTGACACCAAATGATGTCAGAAGATGGGCAGCGCTAAGTGTGCCTGGTCACGGGATAACATAACAGCGCAGGCTCCGGGACGGAATCAAACAACGCTGAGGAGCCGGGGCACGGCGCCGGGGGGGGTAGGAATGACGGCTGTGCTGCGTCATATTACGAAGGAAAGTCCCACCTCCGGGACGGTTTCACGGTTTCAGGGGACACATTTTATAAGTGTTTAGTTCTGTGTTTGCAAGGAGCATGATGAAAAGAGCCACCTTTTCCTTTTGCATCTTTTGTGCTGCACAAGCTGGCTCTTTCAGCTACAAACGCCTTGGGGGGGGTTAAAGGTTCCCTTTCGACTTTCTCAGGCTTCGGCCTACATTGTGTTCTTCTGCTTTTCCACCTGTCCCTGGGCTCCAACACCGCTAGTTGCCGTCCAGAAGTGCTGTCCGCACAGTCCCAACAGTCGCTCCTCTGTTATTGGGGTTCAGTAACGTCAGCTGTTCCCCTGCTGTGTGTGTGGCAATCCCTCGTACCTCCTCCTACCTCCTCCTCCACCTGTCCCTGGGCTCCAACACCGCCAGTTGCCGTCCAGAAGTGCTGTACGCACAGTCAACAGTCCCTCCTCTGTTATTGGGGTTCAGTAACGTCAGCTGTTCCCCTGCTGTGTGTGTGGCAATCCCTCCTACCTCCTCCTACCTCCTCCTCCTCCACCTGTCCCTGGGCTCCAACACCGCCAGTTGCCGTCCAGAAGTGCTGTACGCACAGTCCCAACAGTCGCTCCTCTCTTATTGGGGTTCAGTAACGTCAGCTGTTCCCCTGCTGTGTGTGTGGCAATCCCTCCTACCTCCTCCTACCTCCTCCTCCTCCACCTGTCCCTGGGCTCCAACACCGCCAGTTGCCGTCCAGAAGTGCTGTCCGCACAGTCCCAACAGTCGCTCCTCTGTTATTGGGGTTCAGTAACGTCAGCTGTTCCCCTGCTGTGTGTGTGGCAATCCCTCGTACCTCCTCCTACCTCCTCCTCCTCCACCTGTCCCTGGGCTCCAACACCGCCAGTTGCCGTCCAGAAGTGCTGTACGCACAGTCCCAACAGTCGCTCCTCTGTTATTGGGGTTCAGTAACGTCAGCTGTTCCCCTGCTGTGTGTGTGGCAATCCCTCCTACCTCCTCCTCCTCCACCTGTCCCTGGGCTCCAACACCGCCAGTTGCCGTCCAGAAGTTCTGTACGCACAGTCCCAACAGTCCCTCCTCTGTTATTGGGGTTCAGTAACGTCAGCTGTTCCCCTGCTGTGTGTGTGGCAATCCCTCCTACCTCCTCCTACCTCCTCCTCCTCCACCTGTCCCTGGGCTCCAACACCGCCAGTTGCCGTCCAGAAGTGCTGTACGCACAGTCAACAGTCCCTCCTCTGTTATTGGGGTTCAGTAACGTCAGCTGTTCCCCTGCTGTGTGTGTGGCAATCCCTCCTACCTCCTCCTACCTCCTCCTCCTCCACCTGTCCCTGGGCTCCAACACCGCCAGTTGCCGTCCAGAAGTGCTGTACGCACAGTCAACAGTCCCTCCTCTGTTATTGGGGTTCAGTAACGTCAGCTGTTCCCCTGCTGTGTGTGTGGCAATCCCTCCTACCTCCTCCTACCTCCTCCTCCTCCACCTGTCCCTGGGCTCCAACACCGCCAGTTGCCGTCCAGAAGTGCTGTCCGCACAGTCCCAACAGTCGCTCCTCTGTTATTGGGGTTCAGTAACGTCAGCTGTTCCCCTGCTGTGTGTGTGGCAATCCCTCCTACCTCCTCCTACCTCCTCCTCCTCCACCTGTCCCTGGGCTCCAACACCGCCAGTTGCCGTCCAGAAGTGCTGTACGCACAGTCCCAACAGTCGCTCCTCTGTTATTGGGGTTCAGTAACGTCAGCTGTTCCCCTGCTGTGTGTGTGGCAATCCCTCCTACCTCCTCCTACCTCCTCCTCCTCCACCTGTCCCTGGGCTCCAACACCGCCAGTTGCCATCCAGAAGTGCTGTACGCACAGTCCCAACAGTCGCTCCTCTGTTATTGGGGTTCAGTAACGTCAGCTGTTCCCCTGCTGTGTGTGTGGCAATCCCTCCTACCTCCTCCTACCTCCTCCTCCTCCACCTGTCCCTGGGCTCCAACACCGCCAGTTGCCGTCCAGAAGTGCTGTACGCACAGTCCCAACAGTCCCTCCTCTGTTATTGGGGTTTAGTAACGTCAGCTGTTCCCCAGCTGTGTGTGTGGCAATCCCTCCTACCTCCTCCACCTCCTCCTCCTCCACCTGTCCCTGGGCTCCAACACCGCTAGTTGCCGTCCAGAAGTGCTGTACGCACAGTCCCAACAGTCGCTCCTCTGTTATTGGGGTTCAGTAACGTCAGCTGTTCCCCTGCTGTGTGTGTGGCAATCCCTCCTACCTCCTCCTACCTCCTCCTCCTCCACCTGTCCCTGGGCTCCAACACCGCTAGTTGCCGTCCAGAAGTGCTGTACGCACAGAGCCAAACACCTTGCCAATGTGTTAGTGGGGTTCAGCACCGCCAGCTGTTCCCCTGCTGTGTATACGGCAACGTGTACTGCGACCGCCACGCAGGCACAACAAGTTAAATTTAAGGGAACCTGTCCCCCCCTTCCCCCAGGCGTTTGTTACTGAAGGAGCCACCTTGTGCAGCAGTAATGATGCAAAGGGAAAAAGTGCCTCTTTTCGTGGTGCTCCTTGCACATGCTGAACCTAACACTTATGAAATGTGTCCCCTCACAGCGTTAAACCGTCCGGTAGGTGGAACTTTCCTTTGTCGTGTGACGCAGCACAGCCATCATTTTTACCCCCTTGGCGCCGTGCGCCGCCTCCTCAGCGTTGTTTGAATCTGTCCCGGAGCCTGTGCTGTTAGGTTAGCCCTTGGCCATGCACACATTTTGCGCTGCCCGTCTTCTGACATCATTTGGTGTCAGGCTGGCTGCGCCTGTGCGGGTGCGCTGGCCGAGATCCCGCCTCGCAGTGTCGTCTAATGTAATCCCACCGCGGGCCTGGGATCCGTGGCCATGAGCAGTGCATATCCTCGCCTCTCACTCCCCTCCCTACGGCTTCTTCAGACTGTGCGGTGTCAGCTGATCCCTAGTAGCATGCCACGGCTGTGACACCGCACAGTCTGAAGAAGCCGTAGGGAGGGGAGTGAGAGGCGAGGATATGCACTGCGCATGGCCACGGATCCCAGGCCCGCGGTGGGATTACATTAGACGACACTGCGAGGCGGGATCTCGGCCAGCGCACCCGCACAGGTGCAGCCAGCCTGACACCAAATGATGTCAGAAGACGGGCAGCGCAAAATGTGTGCATGGCCAAGGGCTAACCTAACAGCGCAGGCTCCGGGACAGATTCAAACAACGCTGAGGAGGCGGCGCACGGCGCCAAGGGGGTAAAAATGACGGCTGTGCTGCGTCACACGACAAAGGAAAGTTCCACCTACCGGACGGTTTAACGCTGTGAGGGGACACATTTCATAAGTGTTAGGTTCAGCATGTGCAAGGACCATAATTAAAAGAGCTAAGTTTACCTTTTCCAGCATTAGTGCTGTACACAATGGCTCTTTCAGCTACAAACGCCTGGGGCGGGGGGTTAAAGGTTTCCTTTCAACTTGCTCCGGTGCAGGCTTCGGCCTACACTCCGCTCCCTCTGCTCCTCCTGCTGACCCTGGGCTCTAACACCGCCAGTTTTGGCCCAGATGTGCTAGCTGCACAGAGAAAAACACCAGCCAATGTGTCAGTGGGGTTCAGCACCGCCAGCTGTTCCCCTGCTGTGTAGCCGGCAACGTGTCCTGCGACCGCCACGCAGACACAAGAACTGAAATTGAAGGGAACCTGTCCCCCCTCCCCCAGGTGTTTCTATGTTTTACAGCCACCTTGTACAGCAGTAATGCTGCATGTGTGCAAGGTGGCTCAGAAACGTATTCTCCTTGCACTCGTGGAACTGAACACGTCTAAAATGTGTCCTCTGTGACCATTAAAACGTCCCTCAGGTGTGATTTTCCTTTGTATTGACACGCAACAAGCTCCTTGGTAACGCTGCCCGTCTTCTGGCATCATTGTTTGGCTGGGTGCGCCTCTGCGGCCGCCTTGCCCCACACAACGCCCCTCGGTGTCTTATTTATTTTGACTGCGAGGGTGTGATTGACGGGCATGAACGGTGCATTTCTTCGCCTGTCCCTCATCTCCTTCCGCCTTCTTCGGACTGTGCGGCTTCATGGCCGTGGCATGCGATAAGGGATCAGCTGACGCCACATAGTCTGAAGCAGGTGTAAGAACCCAAGCGAGAGGCGAACATATGTACTGCGCCAGGCCATGAATCCCAGCCCCGCAGTGTTTTAACTATGTCAAGACACTGCGGGGCTGGGATTCATGGGCATCGCGAACCGCACCGGCCGACATCAAATGATGTCAGAGGACGGGCAGCACTAACAGCGCAAGGCCAAGGGATAACACGACAGCGCAGACTCCTGTGCAACAAATAACGATGCTCAGGAGGCCGCGCAAAGCACCAAGGTGGCATTTTTGCCAGCTGTACTGCGTCTCTTTACGAAGGGAACTCACGCCTCAAAATCAGTTTGACTGTGTAAGGGCCTAAATGTTATACGTGTTCCTTTCAGCGTGTGCAAGGAGCAAAATTAAAAGAGCAACCTTTGACTTGTGCAGCACTACTGCTGCATAAGCTGTGGCTCTTCTACTTTGTAACCCCTGAGGGGGGGTTAAAGGTTACCTTTGAAATTGGTTCAAGTAGGCTTCGGCCTACACTCTGCTCCCCCTGCAGAGCCCGGGCTCCAACACCGCCAGTTGGGGCCCGGTACTGCTAGCTGCACAGAGCCAGCCACTGTGTCAGTGGGGTTCAGCACCGCCAGCTGTTCCCCTGCTGTGCAGCCGGCAACGTGTCCTGCAACTGCCACGCAGGCACAACAGACCCAAAGCTGCCGCCAGTGCAGGCTTCGGCCTTCACTCTGCTCCATCTCCTCCTCCTGCTGACCCCGGGCTCTAACACCGCCAGTTGGGGCCCGGTACTGCTAGCTGCACAGAGAAAAACACCAGCCAATGTGTCAGTGGGGTTCAGCACCGCCAGCTGTTCCCCTGCTGTGCAGCCGGCATCGTGTCCTGCAAAAGCCACGCAGACACAAGAACTGAAATTGAAGGGAACCTGTCCCCCCTCCCCCAGGCGTTTGTACGTTTTTAAGGCCACCTTGTACAGCGGTAATGCTGCATGTGTGCAAGGTGGCTCATAAACGTATTCTCCTCGCACATGTGGAACTGAAAACACGTCTAAAATGTGTCCTCTGTGTGACCATTTAACCGTCCCGGTGGTGTGACTTTCCTTTGTAATGACACGCTGCAACCCCCTTGGTAGCGCTGCCCGTCTTCTGGCATCATTGTTTGGCTGCCTGCGCCTCTGCAGCCGCCCTGACCCACACAACGCCCCTCGGTGTCTTATTTCTTGGGACTGCGAGGGTGTGATTGATGGGCATGAGCAGTGCATCAGTTCGCCTGTCCCTCATCTCCTTCCGCCTTCTTCAGACTGTGCGGCTTCATGGCCGTGGCATGCGATAAGGGATCAGCTGACGCCGCACAGTCTGAAGCGGGTGTAAGGACCCGAGTGTGAGAGGCGAACATATGTGCTGCGCCAGGCCATGAATCCCAGCCCCGCAGTGTTTTAACAATGTTAAGACACTGCGGGGCTGGGATTCATGGTCATCGCGAACCGCACCGGCCGACATTAAATGATGTCAGAAGATGGGCAGCGCTAACAGCGCTAGGCCAGGGGATAACACGACAGCGCAGACTCCTGTACAGCAAATAACAACGCTCAGGAGGCTGCACCCAGCACCAAGGTGGGATTCTTGACATCTGTGCTGCGTCTCATTACAAAGGGAACTCGCGCCTCCAACACAGTTTGACTGTATAAAGGGCTAAATGTTATACGTGTTTCATTCAGCGTGTGCAAGGAGCAAAATTAAAAGAGCAACCTTTGACTTGTGCAGCACTACTGCTGCATAAGCTGTGGCTCTTCTACTTTGTAACCCCTGAGGGGGGGGTTAAAGGTTACCTTTGAAATTGGTTCAAGTAGGCTTCGGCCTACACTCTGCTCCCCCTGCAGAGCCCGGGCTCCAACACCGCCAGTTGGGGCCCGGTACTGCTAGCTGCACAGAGCCAAACACCAGCCAATGTGTCAGTGGGGTTCAGCACCGCCAGCTGTTCCCCTGCTGTGCAGCCGGCAACGTGTCCTGCAACTGCCACGCAGGCACAACAGACCCAAAGCTGCCGCCAGTGCAGGCTTCGTCCTACACTCTGCTCCATCTCCTCCTCCTGCTGACCCCGGGCTCTAACACCGCCAGTTGGGGCCCGGTACTGCTAGCTGCACAGAGAAAAACACCAACCAATGTGTCAGTGGGGTTCAGCACCGCCAGCTGTTCCCCTGCTGTGCAGCCGGCATCGTGTCCTGCAAAAGCCACGCAGACACTTGCTCTTGTACCTTCTGCTCCCCATCCTGGTTCCAGTACCGTCAGCTGGTTCCGGGCAGAGCCTTTGGCTTAGGTGCCTCCCTCTGGGTATCCGAGTTCCACCAACGTCAGGTGGTCCTTGGTAGTGCTTTCAGGCACGGGTACCTCCTGCTTAGTAACCGGGTTCCAGTAACGTCAGCTGGTCCTCGGTAGTTCCATTGGCTCTTGGACCTTCGGCTACCCATCCGGGTTCCAGCACCGTCAGCTGGTTCTCGGCAGTGTCTTTTGCTCTTGTACCTTCTGCTCCCCATCCTGGTTCCAGTACCGTCAGCTGGTTCCGGGCAGAGCCTTTGGCTTAGGTGCCTCCCTCTGGGTATCCGAGTTCCACCAACGTCAGGTGGTCCTTGGTAGTGCTTTCAGGCACGGGTACCTCCTGCTTAGTAACCGGGTTCCAGTAACGTCAGCTGGTCCTCGGTAGTTCCATTGGCTCTTGGACCTTCGGGTAGCCATCCGAGTTCCAGTTCCATCAGCTGGTTCTCGGCATTTTCTCAGCCTTCTTGTACCTTCTGCTACATTTCCAAGTTCAAGAGACTAAACACGATGACCCGGAAGACCACCCCTAAGATGACGACGACACCAGAGACGACAACCACCGTGATGACGACGACCCTGGAGACGATGACCCTGAAGACCACCCCGATGACGACGACCCCGGAGACGACGACCCTGAAGACCACCCCGATGACGACGACCCCGGAGACGACGACCCTGGAGACGACGACGACCTGGAAGACCGAGAAGCAGAAGAACAAGAGGCTGCAGAACAAAGAGCAGAAGAACATTAAGCATAACACTAAATATCAGAGCAAAAAATATTATCTAAATTATAAGCAGAAGAAGACTAAGCAGTGTATGGGGGTGAGTCCGTTCCTCCTCGTGGTGCCCCTGGATAAAGCCTGATGCTGCAGGCCAAACTGAACGCGGACAAATGTAACTGTTTTGTGACAGGCAGAACGGAAGGTGTAATCTTCAAACTTTTATAGATAACAACTACGGGAATGCCTGACACAAAAAGAATATGATGAAGAAGTAGAATATGATGAAGATAATAGTAAAATAAAAAGAATATGAACAATGTAACCCAAAAAATAATAGGTAGAAGATGAAGAAGAAGATGAATAAGGTGAAGAAGTTGATGTCAAAGAAGCTGATGATGAGGATAATGAAGAAGAAAGTGTGGGAGAAGTAAAAAAGAAGGTGAAGGGCGTGGAAGTAGTGAAACATCAATATCTGACAAAATAAAAAAAAATTAACATAGTCAAAATCTTTCTAACGCCGAACGTCATAAAAAAAAAAAAAAAATCCTGCTATTCTATTAGATTGGGCTAAACCTCTGTGCCTTTAATGTCTCCGCCACGTCCCCCAATACAGCCTACATTATTCTTAGTTGTTTTCCTTCATGTAGAATGAACCTACAAGTTTATAAAGGGTTTATTTTAATTCCGATATTTTCGTCCCATTGACTTGCATTGGGATCGGGTATCGGTATCGGATTAGATCCGATATTTTGACGGTATCGGCCGATACTTTCCGATACCGATACTTTCCGATATCGGAAGGTATCGCTCAACACTAATTGCCACAGGTAGATCCATTCTTTTTTTCTCTTATTGTGTGGCGGTGAGAATTCATTCTTGTTCTAAGCTTTAAGGTTTGTAGACATTTGTCTGGGTACATACTGATCACGTTAGTTTATGGTGTGTAATACGACGTGTTATTATGCAGCATAAATCTCCATGGGGAAGAGATATCAAGCTGAGAGCACCAGGAAACTGTCTTTCATGACTTGTACTATATTTACACGTTTTTAGCGACTTGTAGCATGATTCAGTGTAATAGGATGCATGGTATAATGTGCAACACTGTTCTAATAAAACAAATTGTTCCAAAATTTTGATACAAAGTAAGTCAACCAATGTGTGATGTAAATTTAAATCTGGCACATTTTTAAAGTGAACCTAATCTGCAGGTTCATAGCGTCCCAGAGCTGCCCGACCAATGCACTGAAAGCCCTGCTACCAAGAGGAAATTAACTTTATTACCCCGGCAGACTCCAGCTTTCAGTCATAGTGGTGCAGCCGGCTCCAGTCACCACTCAGTACATAGTGAGTGGCAGCTGTAACTGAGCCCCGATACTGACTGACAGCCGGCCCTGTACTAAGGCACTGCAGAGTCTGCTGTCAGTCAACATACAGTACATTGTACTCTGATATTTCTGTCTCTTCTCTAACCCTTCAGTGACCATACCGTTCACACATAATAAAGTACTGCCTTGTGTAGCCATTACATTTAAAAATGGTGATCGTGAGGATTTACTAAGTAAATTGCAGCAAAAGCTGGAATACTTGCCGTGTGCCAGATTTCTAGTATTTTTTTCCCTCACTAGACAGTTTAATGGAAGTTTATCAGCATAAAATAACTGTTCGAACAGTTCAGAAGCAACTTCACACCTATTTGAGATGGAAACAAGTAGTGCACGTAACGGCCCAATCATGCCAAGGGTGCCGTAAGGGTTAGTGCTTGGTTTGGACCGTTGTTTTGTGCTGACAGACTCCCTTTAAAAAGTATCTAAATAATGGTGTATTTCTAACACAAGTAGTAATATGTGACATGTGCTTGCACTGACCCAAAATATCGGTGTCGAGTAAGGGAACCAAGAGGTGGCATTAGGAAAAGTGTCTCCTATTTCTAAGTAGATGCAGTTTGTCCTTGTTTTATCTAGTTTTATGCTGCCTACATTTACTGCCAGGGTATGCCCTCTTCCTGCCAGCAGTTCAGAGCACCACCTAAAGAGTAAATCATATAAACTGTGAAGCTACACAACAAATATAGAGAATACATCTGACATTGTGGGTTTGTTAAAGGGGGTGGTGAACTTGTACAAAAGTCTGCAGTTATTCAAATGAAATTCCTGGCATTCCCCGTGCTACTCGGAGGTTACGTGACCACATCTGTAAGATACTCATCTGACTTCTCAAGTCAATTCAGCATGTGACCACAAGTAGGCAAATTGACCGCCAACTAGAAAGAATACCGCACACTGGACAAAAATCTGTAGTCGTTCTTTGTGACTGCAGACTGCTGATTCATGACGAAGTCTGGGTAGCCCCTTAAATTACAGGAAACCCCAATGCCAACATCACAGGAGTATATTTCCAATGGTATACAATTTTTAATAATATGTATCGCATGCACTTGCTTTATTGTGTCTTTGACTGGATGAGGTTTGGCACTCGCCAGTGGCAGAAAAATATTAGGATCTGTTATGTTGCTGTATGGAAAGCTTTAATTTTCTTGGCTTTATCTTTCACTTACCTCTACCAAGATGAGCACCACAGATTGTGTATCAAGAACGCTCTACATGCCAATTGCATGCCAACACATTAGTTCTCGTGGCTTTGAAGCGACCATTTATGACTTATGACAAGGTTCAAGTTCCTCTTGAAGAAGTAGATCAGGTCTTGAGATTGCATTTGTGGTACCTGGACTTATTACTAGATTTACACCTTGTTTTTTTTTGGTTTAACATCCCATAGCCAACTACTGGACAGAGAAGGCCAAATGAGCATCTGCTTGGCTGTTAACAGTAAAAGCCGGGTCACGTGTATTCTGTGGTGGGTTCTTTGTTGTTAAATCTATAGATACTAAAGAATCCTGGTCACGTTACTGGTTACACCAAAGAATTTATTAGCAATTTGAGGATTTTAGGCGGATTCCTCATTCGTCTATGTTTTTATGGTGTATCTTTTACATTACAATCTGTTACATTACAATCTTTTACATTTCCTAAATACCATAAACTACTGCTTCTATTACTATTACTATATCAATCAGTAGTCTTTCAGCTAATATAGCTTTAGTGAGTACTTAATATTCAATATTCCTTAGAATCTTTTTAAGCATAGACTTGCATAGAAAAACACAATCTCAGTCCAAGAAAGAAGCCCTACCGTCATGACCAACCTTTCCCCGGCTAATCTACATCTAGCCTGACAAAACAAAAAAAATAAAGTTCCAGAGTTCAGATCTTGTGTGAAGCATTTTAATATCCATTTATTCCTATAGTTATAAGTATATGTGGGAAAGCTGCCTGTATCTGGTTTCATGGACGCTCTTATTCTGTTATGGCTTATAGAGAAGGACCTGAATGAGGGACAAAGCCACCCACACATACTTATGGGGTCCATATGCCGTAATAGGGCATACCGACGGAGTTGTCATCTTCAGACAATCCTTTTAAATTACTTCCCACCGAAATAACTCATGAAGTAGTTACCTTACAGTTTAAATGGAAAAATGCTCCGAATTATTAAAACCAAATCTTCAATCTAAATTGATGAATTTCTTCTACGATATATTCATTAAAGTCTAAGACCCCATTATCACCGTTAAACCGTTTGCATCATGATTTACTCTCCTCCTTGACAAGTTGGCGACTGTTCACCAGCAGCAGGGGACTCAGTGGCAGGAAGGTATAGTGTCCATGTTCAGGAATCGGACGTGCATTTTGGTTTCAATATCAATTCCCTCCCAGATCTGGAAAAAAAAATTGTAGAAATGTAAATCTAGTTACTAACGTCAATACATATGAGAAACGTCCTGTAGATTAAAGAGGTGTTACAGTTATCCATAGAAAATTCAGTGGTCTGATTACACGCCATGAGTGTAAGTTCCCAATAATATAACATTAATTGTAATTGTGGATCATCTCATATCTCTGCATTATGCCATTTCTCTGTTATTTCTCCTATATCCACACTCTTCAACATTTAAATTGCAGCTCCAAAAAGGAAAAGTTGAGGAACTCTGGAAATCACTAGATGCATATTAGTGATATGCAAATGAATAATAAAAAGAAACAAAATCTTAAGATCTCAGTTTATTCAATACGGAGTATGAGGAATACACTTTCACGCCTTGGCTGCTATAAAGGAAGTTAATGTTGTGCCACAGTTAATGCTCTTGGGCACACAAACCATCAAGATTCTCTGCTGGCAGCTCCCTTTACAATTGTTGACCAATGATGTCCTAGATTTGCTCAACGGGAGATAAGTCCAAAGATGCTGCAGACCATGGTGGCACTTTTAGGCAACACAGGATGCTCACAATAGTACAAGAAACGTGACCTGTAGCTGTCGTGTTGAAAAAAAGCTCCTGGGACACATTGGAGAAATGGTTGTATTACTGGTCCAACCATCAAACCAATGTAATGCTGAGCTGTTCATGCACCTGGAATGAAGACTAGAGGGGTCCGGCTACTGTAAATTGTCACTCCATACCCTAATCCCAGTAGTAGGATCAGTGTGATTTTCCCTTGTAAAGTCCTTTCATAGCATTGCTAACATGGTCTCCAGGTGTAAGTGTTTGTATTCCTGCACATCGTGCTCCTACTTCCAATCGAGATATTTTTAAAATGTTGTTTCCATTTTTTCATAATTTGTATATCATTACCATGTCTATCGATCCTGTGATTTCCAGAATGTCACAGCTTTTCCTTCTTGGCGTTGCCATTTCAATGTTGCTGAGTGTATGTGAATGCTACAACTATGACAACTGGGTGTTACCATTACATCTTATGAAGGTGTGTATCTCTACTGTCTGACACTGTCAGCACCGATTGAATAGTAGGTAGCATACTTAAGAAATAGACAGAGTGGTGAGGGAACCTGGTAAATACAGCATGTCATAGTTTTGTACACCATAAATAAAAGGCAATGATTTTGTTTGTCGGATACACAGATACATAACTGGGGGACAAATGAGGATCTTGCTTTTGATAGGAGATCTGGTTTGACACTCTCCAGGCACACATTCAGGCATGTATCTTCATAATGATATGATTGGGGCGGAAGGTGATTAACTTCTAGGAACACCTAAAAGGTGAACATAACATGCAATAGCTGGTTTGACTGACAACTGGTCGTCTGCACTCCCCCAGACACATGAATGTTTAGTTTGTGTGTTTTCTATGGGGGGAGCAGAAGACAAAACTCCCCTTTGGCTGAACTCTCAGGGAACAAAAGAGCATAGAAATTCTCACTACTTAAACCTTATCTTTTTGGGGAGGGTTCAGTGGTCCACATACACAATATATTGATGGCTGATCCAGCCTATATTGGCAGGTTTGGCCATAATTAAATGTAAATGTGGGCCTTAAGAAAAAGGAACCCTCTGAATAATCCAGTGATGGACATAGACGGCAGAGGACTCCTTGCTTATTACTGAGTTTACACTGATGTCTCTCTAAAGACTCCAATATATTAGGTTAATGTTGACCAAAGTCGCCAGTATTAGCTGTCAATCTAATGTGTATGAGAACCACCCATCTCTTCCCCTACAGATAATGTGAGGGAAGAACAGAATCGGGTAGTCTGAATTTAAACACCCAACCCTTTTTTTGTTGTTGGGTGATAACCCTGCTCTAGAGCGGCAGGGCCGGCTTTTTCATTTTTCTCCACTGAAGACACATGAGCACATGGATGAGCCTAATGTTTAGGTCCATGGTGAGGCTGGGAGAGAAGGCTGTTTGGTCAACAGCTATCGCATGTGTATGGCCAGCTGAGCAATCCCCCAGAAATTATGACCTATGAAATTCATTAGTTTCCTATATGTAATGAACTCTGCAGTAGAAAACTGCCTTTAAAGAAGAAGCAGCAGAAGCCTTCAATATCTACTGCAAGGGCTACACACTGTATGCACTGCACACGCCTGGTGTGACAACTTGACTTTAGAAGCTAAAAAACCTATAGCAGCTGTCAGCTACTTTTGGGATACATAACTTAGCACCTATAAATTCAGGATCACATTCAAACTGTAATCTTTGGGAATACCATCTCATCTAGTTCAAATGCTTGTGTGACATATATCACTTGTATCAAGGTCTTCTGTAAGAAGACTACTCCCCTAGAATAGCATTTTTTGCTGCAATATTGTGTTCGTCTCAACGTTGTTTAACACTATATAGTAAGTAATAGAGAAATGAAACTATTAAAAAGATTTTTACTTTTTTCTGATAAACACGGAGTCTAATAAACTATATGGACAAAAAAGTATGGTGGCTGCTACACATTGCACCTACAGGAGCTTTAATGACGTCCCATTGTTATCCATCAGCATGGAGTATTATGGAGTTGGACCCCACTTTGCAGCTTTAACAACTATCATTCTTCTGTGGGAATCTGGCCCATTTATCCAGAAGACCATTTGTGAGGTCTGGCACTGATGTTAGAGGAGAGCTATTGGCTGCAACATCTGTTCTATTTCATACCAAAGATGTTTGATGAATTTGAGTTCAGGGCTCTGTGTGGTAAATCGAGTTCTTCACACCAGTCTTCCCCAGCCATGCCTTTATGGACCTTTCTTTGCTCACTGGGCACAGCCCTTCTGAAATAAGAAAGAGCCTTCCCCAAACTGTTTCCACAAAGTTGGAAGCATACAATTGTATAAAAATGTCTTGGTATGCTGATGCATTAAGATTTTCCGGAAATAAGGAAACTATAGCAATCGCTGAAACTTGACATCAGAGCATTATCCCTCCTCCGTCAAACGTTACAGTTGGCATAAGGTAGTCAGGCTGGTAATGTCCTCGTGGCATTTATAGAACCCCAACCTTATATGAGACCGCCAGATAGAAAAGAATAATTTGTCACTCCATAGAACATGTTTCCACTACTCCAGAATCCAATGGAGATGGGTAGTGATGAGCGACTGTACTCATTGCTCGGCTGTCCTCCGAGTATTTGTTAGTGCTCGGAGATTTAGTTTTCATCGCCTCAGCTGAATGATTTAGGGATGTAATCAACCAGGCTAGTAGCTGTAAATCATTCAGCTGCGGCGATGTAAACTAAATCTCCGAACAGTCACAAATACTCGGAGATCACCCGAGCGTGCTCAGGAAAACCCGAGCAACAAGTACACTCGCTCATCACTAGAGATGAGCTTTAAACCCTCAACGCTTAGCATTGTGCGTGGTGATGTTTGGCTTCATGCTGGTGCTCTACCATGCAAATCCATAGCATGAAGCTCCACTTGCTTACTATTCAGAATGATCCATTCTTTTGGAAATGTTATGAAAGGTAGACACCATGGCTGGGGTTGGACTTTATACATTTTTGGCAATGAGACTGAATAAAAAACTTGAATTCCCTAATGAAGAGTTGGGTCATAACAATACCAATGAATTCAATAATGATGAGTGTACACATACTATGCTGCACCTTTGTTGGGTGTAGTGTCTTGAATCGTATGGGGAGGCAGCCCAGCCCTCAATACAAATATCTATACTGTTCATGAATAGACAATGGCAACAGCAATCACTGTAGCTTGATAGCAATATCTCAAGGATAAGATAATATTCCATGGCAGTCATTTCCTTACAATTGTTTAATGAAGACTTACAGATTGCAAGCTCTTGTGAGCAACACCCTTAATCCTCTTGTTTTAATAGTTGATTTTTTTTTCTTTGCAATGAATGATTTTGTTAGTGTATGCACCCTTTGAGCTATCAAGGGCTGCAGAATTTCTTGGTGTAATATGAAAAAATTATTATTATTGTTAAATGTATTTTTCCCCTCAATAACAGAAGATTACTATGATGCAGCCAATCACAATCTGAGGCAAAAAAAAAGTTTTCATCTATTTTTACAGCTGGAATACAGTTATCCCAGATAAAGTAAACCTGGCCACACACCATCAATACCTCCTGATCGAATTCTTCTTCAGCCAACAGATATTCTTCTTGATCTACCCATACACATGGATGCTCATCTCAGTTGAGCATACATACATTTTTAATGGGTAAAAGGGAATAAACCCGTCCTAGACACATCTGGTGGTGGATTATCATACGTGAAAACAAAGAATCAGGCATATTGAAATTTAATAACCCTGATCCTTCACTCCCTGACATCACCTATCGTGGAAGAGTTGGGAAGACTCGATATCCACTAATAGTTGGCCAGCAGTGCCTAAGTCAATGGACTACTTTGCTCTTATGTGTATGAACATCTCAAAAAATGTCAATGGACATTGAAATGTATATGGAGATGCCATATAATGGGGGCTGTCGTACAATCATCCTTCCACTCTCAGGGGTAATTAGATGTCTTTGCCATTTTGAATTTTATAGCTCTTCATATGTAGACATGCATTGATAAAAGTACAAAAAGTATATACACCTGATCATACACATAAAATATAGTGGAGGTTAGTAGGATCTGTTGACATCCATATAAACACTTAATCCCAACTTTTCAGAGGCTCAACAACTTTTTTTTTTGCAGAATAAAATAAAAGTTTCTGTGTGTCAGGTAAAAGACTGTATTTATTAAAGTTACCTTCAAAAAATCTTCAAAGGTGATTCCTTCATATATCTGGTCAGGTTCCTATTCAATGAAAAAACACAGCTTGAAATATAAAACCATAGAAGATGGATGTCATGATTTATCAAATGTGCCCTTAGGCAGAAGCATCTACCCTTGCCTTTCTGTGTATTGCATAAAGGACTTTCATTTCTCAGTATCCAAAATTAATACATGCTAGCAAAATTCTTGACGCATTGCAATTCACATCAATGTAGTGGCCACATACAGAGAAATACAGTATGAGCATCTCCTGACAGTGTATCATGCAGTCAAGAATTGTTAGAGACTGGTCACCTTGTACCTCATACAGATGTATGCTTTGTTACCTTTCCTCTTGGCTTGACATATGCTTTTCTTGACTAATCTAAGCCAAAAGCAAAGGTAACAAAGGACACATCTGTGGTGTTTCTTTTTTCTTAGAACAGATATGTTTAACATTCAAGTATTGCAGATTTTCTTATCACTTTGGCCTAAAGTTTGTCCAAGAATGTACTATATAGGTAGAATAATATGTTCTGACATTACCTGTGAACTCTTTTCAGATTGAGCCCCTTATTCTTTTTTTTTTTAAGTTTCTCGTAAAAAATTTCCCTCCTAAACCTTCTTTTAAATTCTACCAGATTTAATGGTTTCGATCATATCCCCCTTTCTCTTTTTTCCTCTAGTCTCTTTAACTTACGTACTTAAAGGCTCATAAGATTTGAGCTTACGACCTTCTGCCAGTTTTATGGCTAATCTTTGGATCAGTTCTACTCTACGAATATCTGTTAGTGGGGTAGATCTCCATGAATGAACCCAGTATCCAGATGTGGTCTCACTACTGCTCTAGGTTGGAGCTGGCCATCTTCTTGACCAGACAGACTCAAACTGGGCCATGCTGCTAAATTTCACAGTAAGCTACTGGTCCCATTTTTTTAGCCATGGCCCCTTTTATTTATTTTTTTTGCAGACAACACTCACACATGTAGTGTTCAGTATCAAGCAGCCTCATGATGTTCTTTGTTGGAGTTAATGCCCTGCTTCCCTGTCCCACTACCGCTATCCTAGACTGGCTGCAGGCAGGCTTCTTATAACCAACTTATTCAGACAACCGTTGAGATAGATGTAAAGGATTTCAGAATGTTCTCCATGCAAATTGACACATTGCAAAATCTTATGATGGAGATAATTAGAAACATCACTAAGCAAATAAATGAAAGCCTGCTTGCAGTAGACTGTAAATTAACCACCGGTGAAGCACTGTACCAGATTCTAATGAAATTTCTTACTTCGAGAAGCAAAGATGTAGCAAAATACAACAGTAATTTCACCGACGGGGCAACTAATATGCAAAAGTTTTACAATGGCTTTCCTAGAAGGTTAACATCTATCTCTTGTGGCCAAATTCATGTATGGCCTTATTCACATTTTCTAAATCTAGCTTTCTCAGATACCACCAAGACAACTTTGCAAAGTGCATTATTAGTTACGCTGCTCAATAAAGTAGCAGTGTTCATTTTCTGCTTAGATATGAAACGATTATTACAGCCCAATTTTTTTACGCATTTTTCAACCAGCTTCTCCAACACCAAAGTATCTGTAAATGTCTGGTAAGGATATTTTAACAGCTTATTGGATGGTGATGGATGTGAAGGAGTGTCTACAAAGCTAGATCACATCATGTGATGATCTCAAAGACGCTGCAGACAATTTTGTAAAACAGGTAGATGACATGCTTAAAGAAGAACTAGCATTGAAATAGAAACTTTCTTTGCTCAAGGGAAGAATGAGAAGAAGAAACAGTAAATACATAAATACAAAGGGTGCAAGGCACTGAAGTATACCTACAACTCCAAGATACCCCACTTAACGGGAACCTGTCAGCAGGATTGTTCACAGTAACCTACAGACAGTATCAGATTGGCACCGTTATACTGATTACAATGTTACCTGGGTTGATGAAATCCGCCATGTTGTTGTTGTTTAATCTTTATTTTTAGTTTTGAGTTAATGATATGCTCGTGCCTTGGGGCGGCCTGTGGGGGTCTTCATGTGGTGCTCTGATTAGGTATTCATAATGGAGGCTGCTGACAGTTCACTGATCCCTCACTGACCTGCCCCCTAGTTTACATAATGATTATTATATGTACATAATGAAAAAAAAAAAAACTTCTGCAAGCTGGCGCCAGCCGAGGCATCTGCGATGCAGCATAATCGCATGTTTACGGTGTTTATAATTAATGAGGTTATCCTGATATATATAAATAAAAAATCCATTTGAAAATGGCACCCGCCGCACCTGCGCAGTAGCAGCTATCAGTGTATATAGAGGTGATCTACGCCTGCGCAGTAGCTGCTATCAATGTATATAGAGGTGATCCGATAGCTGCTATTGCGCATGCGCCGGTGGCACCATCTTGCTAAAGAAAAAAAAAAAAATCCTCCTCCAAGATGAGTCATATTGTGATCTGTGTGAGGCACAATGAACAAATCAACAGCAAGACAAGAACTGGTTTTATTTATTTTATATGCCGTTGCTCGTGCAGTATAACTTTATTCTTTGGGTCGATGCAATTACAGCGATACCAGATTTCTAATGTTTTTTATGTTTGCCTGCTGTCACACACAAAAAGATGCTTTTTTTTAAATAAAAAAACAGTTTTTGCATTGCCATACTTTGAGAGCTATAATTTTTCTATATTTCTACTGACAGAGATCCGAGGGCTTGTTTTTTGCGGGACGAGTTGACATTTTTATTGGTACCATCTTTGGGCTCATAACATTTTTCATCTCTTTCCATTCTGATTTTTGGGAGGCAGAATAAACAAAAACCAACAATTCAGGAATTCTTTATTAGTTTTTTTATGCCTTTCACTGTGTGGCAAAAGTGATGAGAGCTTTACAATTACAGCGATACTACATTTACAGTATTTTTTGGATTAAAAGACAAACTTTTTTCCTCCATATTTGGGAGGAAAATGGGAGTTCGTTTTATAATCCGAAGTGAGCTTATAAGGGCAGTCTGCAGCAGTGGAGTGGGGTCACAGGAGGCGGGGTTGCTGCTTCAGGAGGCCAGCGGCAGCAGGAATGCTACGATGCTGCGGTGCCTGGGCACTCATTAGATGTCAGCGCCGGTGAGCAGAGTCCCCTTTCCCATTCAGTTCCCTGCAATGGGCTTTGGAAAAATGTCCGCCAGAGCCAGCTCATGCACAAATTGAGATCTCAGGAGGCCCCACTCCTGCCGCCACCAGCATCCTGAAGTGACCCTACCTCCTGTGACCCTGCTCCACCGCCCCAGGTAAGCTCCCATTAAATCGGATTATAAGTTGCACCATTTTATGTAACAGCTTTTTTCCACGTGCTTTTTATTAATGTTTTGAAGTATTTACGTAATAAAAACTGTTTCATAGAAAAAAGAATTGTTTTTGCGTTGCTTTATTCTGAGAGGTATAACTTTTTTCTTTGCTGACGGAGCCGTGTGGTGGCTTGTTTTTAGCAGGACAAGATGTCGTTTTCAGTGATACTATTTCTACTTACATTTGACTTTTTGAATGCATTTTGTTACTTTTTTTGGAGGTATGATGAAAAACCATAGTTTTTTGCCATGTTTTTCATTAATTTTTTTATGGTGTTCTCTAAAGGGGTTAAAGTGTAACAGTTTTATAGATCAGGTCGCTCCAGACACGGCGATACCAAATATATGTACTTTTATAGTTTATTGTTGGCTTTACATCAATATAGATATTCATGGGTATAAAAATAAAAAAAACAAAAAAGCAGCACAAAATTACAATAGGGTGCAAAAGCCTTCCAGGCATGTACCAAACCTTTACAATAGATCAAAAAATGATGAAGGCAGCACACCAATAGCTGAAATTTCATGGACATACATACATATAGATAGATATCCACGCATGAGTGGAAGTACTAGTATGTTATGTGGTCTAAACATTTCCAGACATGCGCATTTGTATGGCTAGGATGCCGTATATCAGCGCGAGTTTTGTAATGTGAATGGGATGAGTCATACTCTAAATTAATTTCAAATCGATTATATACAACTGTCATTGATCATTAATTATGAATATAATTGTCATATCTATCTATATATATATGTACTAGCTGAAGAGCCCGACATAGTAACTAACTGTGGTTAGTTATAACTAGTGTTGAGCGATACCGTTTGATACTTGAAAGTATCGGTATCGGAAAGTATCGGCCGATACCGGCAAAGTATCGGATCCAATCCGATACCGATACCCGATACCAATACAAGTCAATGGGACTCAAGTATCGGACGGTATCCCTGATGGTTCCCAGGGTCTGAAGGAGAGGAAACTCTCCTTCAGGCCCTGGGATCCATATTAATGTGTAAAATAGGACCTCTATGGTTACCATTCTGATGCATCGCTGACAATCACAAGCCGGGATGTCACGGGAGGCAGGACACGCGCGCATTTTAAAATGCGCGCGTGTCCAGCCTCCCGTGACGTCACGGCTTGTGATTGGTCGCGTCGCCCATGTGACCGCGACGCGACCAATCACAAGCCAGAACGTAATTTTAAAATCCTGAAGGACCTGAAATTACGTCACGGCTTGCCGTGATTGGTCGCGTCGCGGCCACATGGGCGGCACGCGACCAATCACAAGCCGGGACTTCACGTAAGGAAGTAAACGCGCGAATTTTAAGCAAACAACGCTGCCAGTTCCCTCGGTGAGGTCCAGGCTGCGTCGGAGAGGTGAGTATAGCAATATTTTTTATTTTAATTCTCTCTTTTACACATTTTTACATTAATGTTGTTTCGATACCGATACCCGATACCACAAAAGTATCGGATCTCGGTATCGGAATTCCGATACCCGCAAGTATCGGCCGATACCCGATACTTGCGGTATCGGAATGCTCAACACTAGTTATAACAAATTATAATGATTATCCTCCATCCCATAGTCCAATGACCATACACTCATCAAACATCCTCCATCCCATATTCGTCCAGTGCCCATATACCCATCACACATCCGCCATCCCATAGTCCGTTGCCCATATACCCATCACTCATCCTCCATCCCATAGTCCATTGCCCATATACCCATCAGACATCCTCGTCCCATAGTCCCGTGCCCATATACCCATCATATACATCCTCCATCCCATAGTCCCCTGCCCTTATACCCATCACACATCCTCCATGCCATAGTCCCTTGCCCATATACCCATCGCACATCATCCCATAGTCCAGTGCCCATATACCCATCAGACATCCTCCATCCCATAGTCCAGTGCCCATATACTCATCATACATATCCTCCATCCCATAGTCCAGGGCCCATATACCCATCACACATCCTCCATCCCATAGTCCAGTGCTCATATACACATCCTCCATCGCATAGTCCCGTGCCCATAAACCCATCATACATATCCTCCATCCGGTAGTCCCATGCCCATATACCTGTTATACATATCCTCTATCCCATAGTCCCGTGCCCATATACCCATCATACATATTTTCCATCCCATAGTCCCGTGCCCATATACCAATTATACATATCCTCCATCCCATAGTCCCATGCCCATATACCCATAACTTATCCTCCATCCCATAGTCCCGTGCCCATATACCCATTATACATATGCTCCATCCCATAGTCCCATGCCCACATACCCATCACTTATCCTCCATCCCATAGTCCCGTGCCCATATACCCATCATACATATCCTCCATCCCATAGTTCCGTGCCCATATACCCGTCATACATATCCTCCATCCCATAGTCCCATGCCCATATACCCATCATACATATCCTCTATCCCATAGTACCATGCCCATATACCTGTCATACATATCCTCCATCCCATAGTTCCGTGCCCATATACCCGTCATACATATCCTCCATCCCATAGTCCCATGCCCATATACCCATCATACATATCCTCTATCCCATAGTACCATGCCCATATACCTGTCATACATATCCTCCATCCCATAGTCCCGTGCCCATATACCAATCATACATAGCTTTCAACCCCATAGTCCCGTGTCCATATACCCAACATACACATCCTCCATCACATAGTCCCATGCCCATATACCCATCACACATCCTCCATCTCATAGTCCAGTTCCCATATACCTATCACACATCCTCCATACCATAGTCCCATGCCCATATACCCATCACACAGCCTCCATCCCATAGTCCCATGCCCATATACCCATCATACACATCCTCCATCCCAGTCCAGTGTTCATATACCCATCACACATCCTCCATACTATAGTCCCGTGCCCATATACCTATCACACATCCTCCATCCCATAGTCCCATGCCCATATACCCATCACACATCCTCCATCCCATAGTCCCATGCCCATATACCCATCACACATCCTCCATCCCATAGTCCCATGCCCATATACCCATCATACACATCCTCCATCCCATAGTCCCAGTGCCCATATACCCATCACACATCCTCCATCCCATAGTCCATGCCCATATACCCATCACACATCCTCCATACCATAGTCCCGTGCCCATATACCCATCACACATCCTCCATCCCATAGTCCAGTGTCCATATACCCATCATACATATCCTCCATCCCATAGTCCCGTGCCCATATACCCATCACACATTCTCCATCCCATAGTCCCACGCCCATATACCCATCAGACATCCTCCATCCTTTAGTTCCGTGCCCATATACTCATCACACATCCTCCATCCCACAGTCCCGAGCAGGGTGGCGCTCTGCAGGGAGTTCCTGGAGATGTGCTGTTATGTAACCTGGCAGTGCGGCTCTGTGAGTGGCCACTGATGATGCGATTTTCTATGCTGGTAACAATAGAGTGCAGCAGTAATGGGGGAGGGGGAGATTCATTTCTGTCGTGTGCTCTCTGCTCCTTTCTGGGGGGGGCAGACAATGGCTGGGAGCTTATGTTCCCGCAGATGCTAGATTTCTCCCACCCGGTCAGTGTCTGCTGAGGTGTTGTGGAGTGGGAAAACTGTTTCTTATAGCAACCAATCACAGCTCAGCTTCTTTTAACCCCTTTCTTTCCTCGGACAGGATAGTAAGTCCGAGGTCAGATCCCCCGCTTTGATGTGGGCTCTGGCGGTGAGCCCGCATCAAAGCCAGGACATGTCAGCTGGTTTGAACAGCTGACATGTTCCCGCAATAGCGGCGGGTGAAATCGCGATTCACCCACCGCTATTAACTAGTTAAATGCTGCTGTCAAACGCTGACAGCGGCATTTAACTGGCGCTTCCGGACATCCAGCCGGAAATGAGCGCATCGCTGACCCCCATCACATGATCGGGGGTCAGCGATGCATCAGAATGGTAACCATAGAGGTCCTTGAGACCTCTATGGTTACTGATCCCGGCTTGCTATGAGCGCCACCCTGTGGTCGGCGCTCATAGCAAGCCTGTTATTAAGCTACATAGCAGCGATCTGATGATCGCTGCTATGTAGCAGAGCCGATCGAGTTGTGCCAGCTTCTAGCCTCCCATGGAGGCTATTGAAGCATGGCAAAAGTAAAAAAAAAAAGTTAAAATAAATGTGAAAACAATAAAAAAAATCTAAAAGTTGAAATCACCCCCCCTTTCGCCCCATTCAAAATAAATCAATAAAAAAAATCAAACCTACACATATTTGGTATCGCCGCGTTCAGAATCACCCGATCTATCAATAAAAAAAAGGATTAACCTGATCGCTAAATGGCGTAGCGAAAAAATTCGAAACGCCAGAATTACGTTTTTTTTTGTCGCCTCGACATTGCATTAAAATGCAATAACGGGCGATCAAAAGAACATATCTGCTCCAAAATGGTATCATTAACCCCTTCACCCCCGGAGCTTTTTCCGTTTTTGTTTTTCGCTCCCCTCCTTCCCAGAGCCATAACTTTTTTATTTTTCCGTCAATTTGGCCATGTGAGGGCTTATTTTTTGCGGGACGAGTTGTACTTTTGAACGACATCATTGGTTTTAGCATGTCGTGTACTAGAAAACGGGAAAAAAATTCCAAGTGCAGTGAAATTGCAAAAAAAGTGCAATCCCACACTTGTTTTTTGCTTGCCTATTTTGCTAGGTTCACTAAATGCTAAAACTGACCTGCCATTATGATTCTCCAGGTCACTACGAGTTCATAGACACCTAACATGACTAGGTTATTTTTCACCTAAGTGGTGAAAAAAAATTCCAAACTTTGCAAAAAACAAAACAAAACAAAATTGCGCCATTTTCCGATACTCGTAGCGTCTCCATTTTTCGTGATCTGGGGTCAGGTGAGGGCTTATTTTTTGCGTGCCGAGCTGGCGTTTTTAATGATAGCATTTTGGTGCAGATACGTTCTTTTGATCGCCCGTTATTGCATTTTAATGCAATGTTGTGGTGACCAAAAAAACGTAAATCTGGCGTTTCGAATTTTTTTCTCATTACGCCATTTAGCGATCAGGTTAATGCTTTTTTTTTATTGATAGATCGGGCGATTCTGAACGCGGCGATACCAAATATGTGTAGGTTGGTTTTTTTTATTGATTTATTTTGATTGGGGCGAAAGGGGGGTGATTTAAACTTTTATATTTTTTTTATTTTTTTCACATTTTTAAAAACTTTTTTTTTTAACTTTTGCCATGCTTCTATAGCCTCCATGGGAGGCTAGAAGCAGGCACAGCCCGATCGGCTCTGCTATGCAGCAGTGATCATAAGATCGCTGCTACACAGCAGATTTGCAGGTGTGCTGTGAGCGCCGACCACAGGGGGGCGCTCACAGCCACCGGCAATCAGTAACCATAGAGGTCTCAAGGACCTCTATGGTTACAATGGAGGAGCATCGCCGACCCCCGATCATGTGACGGGGGTCGGCGATGCGCTCATATCCGGCCGCACGGCCGGATGCAGTAGTTAAATGCCGCTGTCTGCGTTTGACAGCGGCATTTAACTAGTTAATAGGCACGCGCAGATCGCGATTCTGCTCGCGCCTATTGCGGGCACATGTCAGCTGTTCAAAACAGCTGACATGTCCCGGCTTTGATGTGCGCTTACCGCCGGAGCGCACATCAAAGCGGGGGTCCCGACATGTGACGTACTATACCGTCAGATGTCGGGAAGGGGTTAAAAACGCCAGCTCTGCACGCAAAAAATAAGCCCTCACCTGACCCAAGATCATGAAAAATAGAGAAGCTACGGGTATCGGAAAATGGCGCAATTTTTTTTTTTTTTTTTTAGCAAAGTTTGGAATTTTTTTCACCACTTAGATAAAAGAGAACCTAGACATGTTTGGTGTCTATGGACTCGTAATGACCTGGAGAATCATGATGGCAGGTCAGTTTTAGCATTTAGTGAATCTAGTAAAAAAGCCAAACAAAAAACAAGTGTGGTATTGCACTTTTTTTTGCAATTTCACCGCACATGGAATTTTTTTCCCATTTTCTAGTACATGACATGGTAAAACCAATGATGTCGTTCAAAAGTACATCTCGTACTCGTATGGCCCTCACATGGCCATATTGATGGAAAAATAAAAAAGTTATGGCTCTGGGAAGGAGGGGAGCGAAAAACGAACACGGAAAATCCCAAGGTCACGAAGGGGTAACAGCTCTGGTGAAATGAAAGATGCTCAATGATTGGTTGCTATGTGGAGTGGGAGTGGCTGATACACACAACACACCCACATACACTCATTTTTATTTATATATATATATATATCTGTC
Source organism: Ranitomeya variabilis (assembly GCF_051348905.1). Classification (NCBI taxonomy): domain Eukaryota; kingdom Metazoa; phylum Chordata; class Amphibia; order Anura; family Dendrobatidae; genus Ranitomeya; species Ranitomeya variabilis. The sequence goes on along the minus strand of NC_135232.1, from coordinate 209,413,310 downwards.
CTATTGCACACTATAGCACTTTATACACAAAATGATTGATTGCATCATGTTGATGTTTTTCTCTTAAAATTATGATATGATATGTAATTATGATAATTGTCACTAAATGCTTGAATAATTTGTCTCCTATAAAATACCATGAACTTGCACTTTTTGAACTGCTTGAGAAAGCTCCACACTTGGGACCGAAACGTTGCACATGGGCCAATAAACCGCACGTGAAATTTCAGCTATTGGTGTGCTGCCTTCATCATTTTTTGGATCTATTCATGGGTATAGTGATTTTTTTTTATTATTATTATTATTTTGTGATTTAAAAAACATTTTTTACAATTTTTATGGGACTTCAACTTTTATTGCTCTGATCACTGCTATAATGTAATACGACAGCACTGCAAGGCATTATACCTGTCACTGCGACACTGAAAGAACTCCTCTTAGACCATGCTGATGGCATGGTGTAACAGGCCACCATAGCTGGCAAGCCCAGAGGTCGTGATGATGACTTCAGGTTGCCGTCGCAGGGGTGCCGATCGGAATGGAGAGAAAGCCCTCTCCCTATCCTAACCTCCTAAATGAAGCAATCGATATTGATCACGGCAGTTAGGGGGTTAAACAGCTGGGGCTGGTGCGGGCACCTTCCCTGGCAGGGATAGCCTGGACTCGCTATCACTTAAGCAGAGCTCCTGGCAGCGATTGTGTGTGTGCACAGCTCCTGCCATACTGTCATGCCATACTTATACGCCATTGACCTATACATCATTGATTGGGAACCCCTTTCTGACCATGATGTATAGGATTAGGTACGTCAAGTGTCGTAAAAGGGGTTAAGGACTGGTTTACAGTCAGAAAATACTTAACAAAATTATACTATATTACTCGATGAAATTGAAGATTTCATTTATTTTTTACTCGTACTGGAATAAAGTTCTATTTTTTACGTAGATTTTTGGCTGGAGGAGTTTATTTTGGATCTATGCAGCACTAAGTCTAGCAGGTGTAGCTACCCCTGTGTCGAGGATCTCAGTCATATAGCAGGCGTGAGCTAGTTGTTTCTATTTTTACAAAATACTAATGCAATCAAATGGTGTCTGCAGTTGTTTTAATCTACATAAACTTTATATATAATATGTAACTTATATGAGTTATTTATTTTTTATTTTTGATCCTGCATTTCTCAAGCTTAGCTCTTAAGCTTCCTTGCATAATTGTGCTGAATTTCCACTTTTATTTAGATGCAAATTAGGTTTGCACTTGAAGTCTGTGGCTCATCTTCGCTTCTCTGTTGCATGATGTCCCCTCTGCTCTCCACTGTCAACCAAGAATGGCGCTATAATAGGAGCCTTAATAATGTTTGTCATAGAGGTAACGGTAAAATCCATAAAGCCATCTCTTAAAATAGGACGTGTCACCCTCCTAATGAACATATTGGATTAATTATAACTTGGGAAGTGAAGAAGAGCTTGCACTTCATTACAATCCCTATTAAACTAGGACCTCCTACTGTGAATAGGTAATTAAAGGAAGATATCCGCTGAGGGCCAGACACCAAAGGGGAAAGTACCGTATGTGGGCATAACTATTATTTAATAAAAGCAAATGCTGAATTATAATCCGTGTTCATTCATGGAGGACACAGTTCTTTACACTACAACAAATAACCTATATCCTTAGTTTGTAGAGTAGATAAAACATATACCTTTATTAAACAAGCTAAAACCATGAGACAACTACAACAGATATACACATAAATCACACAACCGTGCTCTCTAGCATGAACCCTATCTGGGGTACTACATGCCACTGCCTGCCAGCGGAGGTTGGCACCCTACACACAAATACGAGATTGGCGCCCCCACTCAACGGCGGCTGACCCTGCAACTCCTAACATGCGCCCTATGCCAGAAGGTGTATCATACACACTGTCATGGATACCCGACAGGAAGATTAGTATGGGTAGATGATAAATTATATCAAGTTATGAAATTTATTTATATTTTACCCCTAAAGGGACCGCATGTGGCAGGGTGAGAGACACGGACTAAAAACAGGTGCAAAAAACAAAATTGTGCTCGTGTAAAAAACAACAACCGCTCACTACCTCTGTACCCTGTCCAGGGTTGCCCTGCCTGACTGTGGAGGTTGGCACCCTACTGTACAGCGGAAATGGCGCCCCCACACAACGATGGCTGACCCTGGAATAACCCTATGGATATGCTAAACCTGCATCTGGATAAACAATGGGTATGATTAAAGATATAAATTATCCCCTAAAGCAAAGCAGGCAGGCAGGAGCTCAACTCCACAGGTCAAATGGACAGAAAAATGAGGCATAACCGATAAACCATATCATATCTCATTTACAGAGGATAAGAGCCGATACTTATCATGTTGATGAGCTGAACACCTCAACGCGTTTCGCCGCAAGGCTCATCAGGAGGCCCAGATATGCAGATGCATATGCATCTGCATATCTGGGCCTCCTGATGAGCCTTGCGGCGAAACGCGTTGAGGTGTTCAGCTCATCAACATGATAAGTATCGGCTCTTATCCTCTGTAAATGAGATATGATATGGTTTATCGGTTATGCCTCATTTTTCTGTCCATTTGACCTGTGGAGTTGAGCTCCTGCCTGCCTGCTTTGCTTTAGGGGATAATTTATATCTTTAATCATACCCATTGTTTATCCAGATGCAGGTTTAGCATATCCATAGGGTTATTCCAGGGTCAGCCATCGTTGTGTGGGGGCGCCATTTCCGCTGTACAGTAGGGTGCCAACCTCCACAGTCAGGCAGGGCAACCCTGGACAGGGTACAGAGGTAGTGAGCGGTTGTTGTTTTTTACACGAGCACAATTTTGTTTTTTGCACCTGTTTTTAGTCCGTGTCTCTCACCCTGCCACATGCGGTCCCTTTAGGGGTAAAATATAAATAAATTTCATAACTTGATATAATTTATCATCTACCCATACTAATCTTCCTGTCGGGTATCCATGACAGTGTGTATGATACACCTTCTGGCATAGGGCGCATGTTAGGAGTTGCAGGGTCAGCCGCCGTTGAGTGGGGGCGCCAATCTCGTATTTGTGTGTAGGGTGCCAACCTCCGCTGGCAGGCAGTGGCATGTAGTACCCCAGATAGGGTTCATGCTAGAGAGCACGGTTGTGTGATTTATGTGTATATCTGTTGTAGTTGTCTCATGGTTTTAGCTTGTTTAATAAAGGTATATGTTTTATCTACTCTACAAACTAAGGATATAGGTTATTTGTTGTAGTGAAATTTGGTTATTAACCTATGCTGTAGCATCAGCACTTGTTTTCTTTAGGACACAGTTCTTTGTGAGAATATCCCATTTTCCTAATCGGAACAATTCCATCTATAAAGATAAGAGCCATTCTCGCGACAGTACATTTAGTTTGAAATTCCTTTTTATTTTATGTAATTTAATTTGTATATTATATATTGTTTTGCTCCCATTTTGTAACATCCTTTGTATACTACTTTAAGATTAAATATATAAAATTTAATAGCTTTGTTCCTCTTACTCTATAAACCGCATCTCTGAAGCCATACGTTACATATAACAGCCTGCATGAACGATTGGTGGTGGCAGGTAGTTTTTTTTGGTTATTGCAGATCTTGGCGGAGTGTACAATATATATATTTCATGCAATGGAATCGGATGTGTATATACTATACGCTCACTGTGAGTTCCTCAATATCTGGCCTAGTGTCGAAGCGGCCTCGTCCATCATTCGTCAGCCAATTGTGAAATTATCTTGAGGATAGCAGGCGGCAGCGTGTTGTTCTCCTTGGCAATGTTTTACCCTGCACTATCCTGCTCTACTCTGCCCGGACTATGCTAATGTTACTGCTAGAGACCTTTAACTATTCTTGTGTACCAATAACCTGACATACCTCAGTCCAAAGATTCCTCATAATTCGAACTGCTTTTAGCATTGTCTCATGGTTTTGAGATTGTGTTTTCACTATACATATAATTAGGAGATACTACGAAGTATGGTGTTGAAATCATATACCTTAATGAAATGCTATTGTTAATATCATGTCTCGCATCTGTTACATCTGTTACATATACTTATATACACGTATAATTAATGTGAGTTTCATAGAACATTTGTTTAACCCATGACATGACAGTGAGGTTAGTAATATAACTTTACTAAAAAAATATTCAGTTTTATTAAACCTAGTTGATGCAAAAACTAAGGCTACTTTCACACTAGCGTCGGGCTCGGCCCGTCGCAGTACGTCGGGCCGAGGTCACCGACGCTAGCGTTGTCTCTGCCGCACAACGGGGGCAGCGGATGCATTTTTCCAGCGCATCCGCTGCCCCATTGTGAGGTGCGGGGAAGTGCGGGGAGGTGGGGGCGGAGTTCCGGCCGCACATGCGCGGTCAGAAAAAGCGGACCGTCGGGAGCAAAAAACGTTACATGTAACGTTTTTTTCTCCCGGCGGACCACCACAACACAGCGCAACCGTCTCACGACGGTTGCGACGTGTGGCAATCCGTCGCAATGCGTCGCTAATGTTAGTCAATGGAGAAAAAACAATCCGTCGCAATGCGTCGCTAATGTTAGTCAATGGAGAAAAAACGCATCCTGCAAGCACTTTTGCAGGATGCGTTTTTTCTGAAAAACGACGCATTGTGACAGATTGCAGTTAACGCTAGTGTGAAAGTAGCCTTACACAGTTCACATAGAAAATAACTACATCTAGTATTTTGTATGACCTTCATGATTTTTGAGGACAGCACCAAGTCATTTAGGCATGGAATGAACAAGTTGGTGACATATTGCAACTTCTATCTTTTTAAATTCTTTAACAATGATCTCTGTTAGAACCCGGATACTGGATGGAGAGTGACGCTCAACTTATCTCTTCAGAACTCCAGATAGAAGCTCAATTGGGTTCAGATCAGCAGACAAACTTTGCCAATGAATCACTCTCACCCTGTTCTTCAGAAATGCAACAGTGGCCTTAGATTTGTGTTTTGGATCAGTAGCATGTTGGTAAAGTGGACGTCTACCAAGGACATGGAGTGATGGTAGCATCTTCTCTTTATATACTAATCAGTACATCTGTGAATTCATGATACCATCAAAGAAATGTACCTCTCCGACACCAGCAGCTCTCATGCAGCCTCACATAACAACACTGCCTACACTATTTGTTATTGTAAGCACCATGCCTTTGAGACGACATACCGATTTGACGCCACCAGTTCCAAAAACATTTATCTTGGTGTCATCACTCCAGAGTATAGAATTGTATGCATGCTTTTTTGTGCAAGATGTTTAGGAAAGGCTTCATTCATGGACGACATCCATGCATGCCATTCCTCTGTAGCGTATTATCTCACCGGAAGCACTCACCTGGTTTGGATCTCTACTTCTTTAGTTAAAAGAACTGAACTTGCATGTTAATTTTCTTCAACTATTCTCATCAGAAGAAGGGGCTCCTGTTTAGACGTTAACTTCTGTGGTGGGCCTGGATGTTTTGTGATATGGGTGCAGTTCTATCATTGTTACATTTTTTTATCACTTTTGCTACACTGTTCAGACTGATAAGTAAAACTCTGGTCTTATGTAACCTTCACCTTTCTTGTGTAAAGAAATTATTTTCTTTCTCGGGTCTTATGCCATTTATCTTATAATAATAATCTCTTTATTTATATAGCGCCAACATATTCCGCAGCGCTTTACAGTTTTTGCACACTTTATCATCGCTGTCCCCAATGGCGCTCACAATCTAAATTCCCTATCAGTATGTCTTTGGAATGTGGGAGGAAACCCACGCAAACACAGAGAGGACATACAAACTCCTTGCTGATGTTGTCCTTGGTGGGATTTGAACCCAGGACCCCAGCTAACCACTGAGCCACTGTGCCGCCCATGTGGTGCATTTGCTGATATGAAATGGGAAGAGGTTTTCTTTAAGTAACACCCTTTTGTAGTCAACTGTCAGCTGGACGCCTGTTTAATAATTAGATTTACCTGTGGATAAAGGTGTATTCCGTGCTCCAAGATCCTATCCCAATATGTACTAGGTGTAATAATAATAATATTAGCAAATACTTCCAATTAGAACTGTAGTATAGATTCCTCTTTTCTCATGTGCAGGCATGGATACCTAAGGTCCTGCAATGCCCTACATGGGGTAAGAGACCTAGCGAATCAGAATAACTAAATTACATTCTAATTGGAGGTATTTGCTAATATTATTATTACACCTACTACATATTATGATAGGATCTTGGAGATGGGAATATCCCTTTAAATTCTTGTTAATTCGAATTTTGTAGACTAAGCTTCAGCTTTTCATTGGGGTGTACTCAATTTTGCAACAAGGTATTAAGAACGACTGATTCAAATTGTTTCAAACCACCTTTCTGGTACTGTAGTATTTAGCAGATTTTCTGCTTGCAAATCTGCAGCAAAAAATATCTGTAGCTAAATTCCCAGTTATTTGTGATTTACACAGGTGTAACAGAAATGGATGCATACAACTGATGAGCTCCCGTTTAAAAAAAACTGCAAAAATTGCGTGCAGCTGGGAATTGTGTGCCAGGGCTGCTTTGTAGTCCCAGTCCAGCCGTGGTGCAGGGGGATCACAGTCTTCCTTTTGCCACTGTCGGATGCAGCCAAGCTCACTACTTGCTTTCCCTACTGCCTGGCCACACTGCTACTGAAGAAAATAGGAGCCGATCTATAGTCCCCGACAGCAGCCACTAAAAAGTGCAAGGAGCAGTTTAAAGGCACACGGCGTCATAAGCTCCATTTTACAGGCCTGTGGGCACACCGCATTCTTCACAACAAGGAAACATATCTACGTAATAAGGTGCCGGTTACAATTTTCTTTTCTCAGACATACAAATCAGACAATGGCAGCTATTTCTTTTACAGCTCACTATAAAGGTCTCTCCCATATGGTTTTATATTTATAAAATATTTCTAATTCACTGTACTAACTAAGTGTATGAATGGGAGGCTGATTTTCAAAAGTTAAGGCTGTCATCATAAATCCAGAGTCTTTGGGGTTAAACAGAAGCTCTGCTCTGAAAACACATGATGGTGTAGACTTAGACATTAAGCTCCATCTGCCCATCTCTTCACATGTATAATTGGCAATAACTGTCATTGCTAATTTGTGTGAGGCACTGGTGCTAGGCTGTGGGATATGATGGAAGCTGTACATCCATCTTTTCCAAATAACCTCAAAATCCCTCTGGCAGTGAAAATATTTTGCAGAATGTTCCTGTGAAACTGAGTCAAGCTCAGATATGTACTTTGCATATTATATGTATATGTGCTTCTCACAAATTTAGAATATCATCAAAAAGTTAATTCATTTCAGTTCTTCAATACAAAAAGTGAAACCCATATATTACATAGAGGCATTACAAACAGAGAGATCTATTCCAAGTGTTTATTTCTGTTAATGTTGATGATTATGGCTTACAGCCAGTGAAAACCCAAAAGTCATTATCTCAGCAAATTAGAATAATTAACAAAAAACACCTGCAAAGGCTTCCTAAGCACTTAAAAAGGTTCCTTAGTCTGTTTCAGTAGGCTCCACAATCATGGGAAAGACTGCTGACATGACAGATGTCAAAAGTCTAGGCAGGACAAGGTATGGTTATGCTTGCTCATCAAATTTGTGAAAAGTGCTAGACACCACTGACAGGATGGTGAGCCTCTTAATGAATTTAGTGCCTCCTTCCTGCATGCCAGTCTCAATGACTTGGGCCTTAGGCTAAATTCACATGAGCATTTTAAAAATCATCCGTTTTTCATCCAGAAAAAATGATTGATTTCTCAACTTTCTTGTTAACCGTATAGAATCCGTATAGCTTTTATGCATCAGCAGGTGGAACCATAAAAATCGGATCCTGTAAGGTTGTTCAGTACAGGATCTGATTTTTTATTGTACACCCATAGACTTTAATAGGAGAGTCTCTCCCAATATAAGGAAGTGACTAGTGCATGCTGTGACTTTCTTTTCGCAGACATTCAGTCTGTGGAAAAAACCTGTTATCTGAACAGCCAAGTGTTGTCACTTTTTTCACAGGCAACACTCACACAGAAAGTAGGGTAGTGTTAAGGTATCTTAAAGGTTTGTCTCAACCTCGTAAGTAGGTAAAATTGCAATGTGCTTGTAAAATCTAGCAAGTTTGCAATTTAGGTCTTACTAAAATTCTCTAAGTTCTCTAGAATAGAGGGATTTTTTATTTTATAATTACTGCTCTTTGCCTTGATACCAGGCCACTCTGCAGTCTTTTCATTTTGTAAGTGCATATCTGAAGACAGCATCAGTGTCCCTGCACTCCTCCACTGCTGCATAGGGAAAGCTGCTTCTGACTGCAGCATGAGGGAGCACATAGTTCAAACCAGTGGCACTACAATTCTTCTGGCCTGCACTGCCCCCCTACACTTTAGACAACCCATTTAAATCACACATTGGATCTCTAGGGAAAGAAAGAATCAAATGTAAAATCTGTATGGATATAAATTTAGAAAAAATGTATCCTATGTGATGTATATACAGCAGCTTCAACATATCATATGTGATGTATATACAGCAGCTTCAGCGTATCCTATGTGATGTTTATACAGCAGTTTCAGTGTCTCTTATGTGATGTATATACAGCAGTCTCAGTGTATTCTATGTGATGTATACTGCAGACCTCCCACTGCTTAAGTTCTATAAGCATTTATGTGAGCAGTGATGAATTTCTCACTTTGATGAGATATGCAATGAAATGTGCATCTGTGTTCACGACAACATAATGCCGTGAACAGTTTTTTTTTACAAAACTTATCATCAGAAAGAGTCGAACGCGCTCCAGACCGACGACACCTGGAAAAAGCATTTGCGAATAGTAACTGTTAGAATCTGTTTTGTTTTTGACCATCCGCCATCTTGTTGTGGTTTCTGGCTGCTGGTCTTTTTCCCCTGGTGCTGGGTTGTCTTAGGTCAGGTGATAGTATCACCCTTTATTAGCCAGCACCTGCCTCCCAGTCCTTGTTGGACAACAGTGTTAATCCGCTAGAGTTGTGGCTAGGTGCTTTGATAGCTTTCTGTGTTTGATATTGTGCAGTTCTGGGACCCCCAGTTCTGCTATCCTTAGTTTCTGTTTTCATTTGGTTTCTGCAGCCGTCTCTGTGTTTTCTATTAGGAGGTGACCTGTTTTTATACCCAGTCTTTAGATCTTTTAGGGACCTCCTTCCCCCTATCTATAGGTCTTTGAGTGGGATTAACCTAGGATCGTCGGTGGGTCTATTCGCAAGGAATGGGTCGCCCACTCCATCGTAGGGTATCAGCCTAGTCTCAGTGCAAGGTCAGTTTTCCCCCTTCTATCCTAGTTCGGTGTTGCAGTTCTGTAACAGTAACATTATCCATACCACTTAACATCACACCCCTCACCAACGAGAAGCAGTTCTAGCGATCACATTAGGCGGTGGCGTAACTAGAGTCTGATGTGTCGGATGCACGATTTAGACCATGGTCCCCCCATCCTGAATAAATTATAAATATATTTGCACCCTCCAGCCTGGTATATGTCACTTATCCTTGGCCCCATTCTAGTATACATATCTCCAATCCTTGCATATATGTCTCCCATTCTGCTGCTGTTCTTTAATGTATAGAAAAAGAATGAACCATTAAACCCACCAGGAGCATATATAGAAGTCATGCGGTCCCATAACAGAAGTATAATGCACTCCTCATAGTCCTTCATATATTAAAATGCACACCACATAGCAGTGCTGTGGAGTCGGAGTAGTGGAGTCAGAGTCAGCTCCACAGCCCTGCCCCATAGTCCTCCATATAGTATAATGCATCCCATAGTCTCCATATAATATACTACACAGCCCATAGTCCTCCATATAATACAATGCAAAGCCCAAGTCATACATAATAGTATAATGCACAGCCCAACCGATGGGTCTGCGCGTTGCCATGCACATCACCTGGATGTGCGTCAGAGTTGAAGTTTCTGGTGACGTCGGCAGGCCCCTGACCCGCCAGGGCTTGGTCACAGCGACCACGGTCGTTACGCCACTGACATTAGGGGGAGTTCATTAAATGTTTGACCACATATAGCAAAATAATCTTGAAGTTGACAATGTTGTACAGTTTTGGAAGAAAAAAGGTTCCCCACCCCTGATATGCAGAAGTATCACACTAATGTTGCAGTTCTACAAAACTGTCAAGTTTCTGGCTGCTATATCTAAACAAGGTCATTCTATTACTCCCTTGTGTCTAAAATGTAGAGAATAAAAAAACAAAAAAAACTTTGCAGATTGCTTTAATAAAAAAAAGAATACTACTATTTTGTGTCTACAGCTCTTACAATTTAGACAATCTACCTCACTCCGATTCTTTCTACATAAACAGGGATTTGGAGGGAGTAATAAATAAATTCCAATAAATAAGTTTAATACCTTGTACATAACTATGATTAACTAATACATTACCATTTGGCCCACACAGATGCTGGCTGCCTCCATCATAGCTCCATCTGCAATAGACCTTGCTGTCTCTTTCTCAATGTTGAGATTCCCTGATAGTAACTCTTCTACCACCTGTACAGGATGAAAAGAAAAGGGAAATATTATCTAAGAGCGAATATAAAACTGCTACGCCAGCAGACCTACATGCTCAATAAGGCGCATACATACATTTCTATATTCATCCAGGGTGATCTTGCTGTCATTGTCGGTGTCATACATGTTGAACAGAACTGAAAGACAGAAGTCCGTGGTTTACAGCTCACTATAGTTGTCATTGCATTGTATCATTGTTCGAATACATTGACCCTGATAGTCAAGGTTCAAGATCTACAAATGTGATTCACCAGAGTAGTGATTCCCAATCATACTTCCATGGAAGAACCCTTTGAAATATGCAGCCAAACTTTTATTCCCACTTTAACAGGGTTGAACTCTTTTTCTAGACAAAGTTAGCCCTACAATCCGTTTCCTGTGATAAACAGTCATAAATACACACCTTGCTTAACCTAGTGCTCCTAGTGCCCCCTGCCCATAAGTCAGCTGATGAAACACTGAATGGTACCAATGTCTCTACCCACAGTATTCAATGCAAATGCTTTTATGCCCAATGATGACAAAAGTATTCTCGGAGTGATACCTTATAATGGAACTGTCCGGGATGCCCGGCGCCTTCTTGCTTTCAAATGTATTTGTGTCTTTCAAACGTGAATACATTTGAACACAGTGGCGCCGGGACTGGAGCAGTGCAGAGCTCGTCAGTCTCAGCCCTGACATGCAGCACTATGATGAGGTCAGCATGCTACTGACTTCATCACACTGCTTTTGGCATCTCGCCGCCACAGAGGACAAGAGGCGGCATGGCCAATGGTAAGCACACCATGAGGGAGCCGAAGATTGAATGCCTTATCGTGGACGAGGTGGAAAGGGCTTAGTGTTACTATGAGGGTACATAGGGAGGGCACATAATAGGGGTGACAATTTTTAAAGTGGGCATCATTTGGTAAGATTGGGTGATAGTGGGGGTACTTTATAGGAGCAGTGTGCTAGGAATATTTTACAGAAGTGCAGTGTGTGTAGGTGGTAATGTAATGAGGATATTTTGCTGAGTGGCACAGTGTGGGAGGATATTTTGGAGTGGTACAGTGGGGGGGTCATTTTAAAGAGGCACAGTGAGGAGGGGAAATTTTATGCAGGAAGCACAGGCCATTATTTATTCAGACGCGCAACAAAATGGAGATATCTCTTATGGGGCAGTATAATGATACTTTTATTTTTAAGAGCACTGTGTCTGGAATCAGATGGAGAAGAGGGAAGTCTGCAGTGACGAGCTCTGTGTGTGAAATCTCATAATGGCGTCTGTACAACATGGAGACAAAAGGTATAGGAACTATTTCAATTAGAGAAGTAGTCAAATATAAGGTAAATGAATGTAATTGTTTATTTGTGATGACTACGTTTCATCAGTACTGTGGTTCCTGTATATTCCACAGTCTGATGATGTTTGTTAACAACAATTCCAAGTACAGGTGCTTCTCACAAAATTAGAATATTATCAAAAAGTTAATTTATTTCAGTTCTTCAATACAAAACATGAAGCTCATATATCATATAGAATCAGTACAAACAGAGTGATCTATTTCAAGTGTTTATTTACAGTATGTTAATGTTGATGATTATGGCTTACAGCCAATGAAAACCCAAAAGTAATTATCTAAGTAAATTAGAATAATTAACAAAAAACACTTGCAAAGGCTTCCTAAGCATTTAAAAAGGTCCCTTATTTTGTTTCAGTAGGCTTCACAATCATGGGGAAGACTGCTGACTTGACAGAAGTCCAGAAGACAGTAAATGACACACTCTACAAGGAGGGTAAGCCACAAAAGGTCATTGCTAAAGAAGCTGGCTGTTCACAGTGTGCTGTATCCAAGCATATTAATGGAAAGTTGAGTGGAAGGAAAAAATGTAGTAAAAAACATGCACAAGCAACTGGGATAACCACTGCCTTGAAAAGATTGTTAAGAAAAGACCATTCAGCAATTTGGGGGAGATTCACAAGAAGTGGACTGCTGCTGGAGTCATTGCTTCAAGAGCCACCACACACAGACGAATCCAGGACATTGGCTACAAGTGTTGCATTCCTTGTGTCAAGCCACTCATGACCAATAGACAATGTCAGAAGCGTCTTACCTGGGCCAAGGAGAAAAAGAACTGGACTGTTGCTCAGTGGTCCAAAGTGTTTTCAGATGAAAGTACATTTTGCATTTCATATGGAAATCAAGGTCCCAGAGTCTGGAAGAAGAGTGGAGAGGCCACAATCCAAGCTGCTTGAGGTCTAGTGTGAAGTTTCCACAATGAGTGATGGTTTTGGGAGCCATGTCATCTGCTCGTGTAGGTCCACTGTGTTTTATCAAGACCAAAGTCAGCGCAGCCGTCTACGAGGAAATTTAAGAACACCTCCTGCTTCCCTCTGCCGACAAGCTTATTGGAGGTGGAAATTTCATTCTCCAGCAGGACTTGGCACCTGTCCACATTGCCAAATGTACCAATACCTGGTTTAAAAACAACAGTATCACTGTGCTTGATTGGCCAGCAAACTCACCTGACCTTAACCCCATAGAGAATTTATGGGGTATTGTCAAGAAGAATATGAGAAACACCAGACCCAAAAAGAAGAGCTGAAGACTACTATCAAAGCAACCTGGGCTTCTATAACACCTCAGCAGTGCCACAGGCTGATCGCCTCCATGCCACGCCGCATTGATGCAGTAATTGATGCAAAATAAGGCCCGACCAAGTATTGAGTGCAAGTATTTACTGAACATACGTTTCAGTAGGCCAACATTTCGGATTTTAAAATCATTTTTCAAGCTGGTGTTATACAGTATTCTAATTTACTAAGATAATGACTTTTGGGTCTTCATTGGCTGTAAGCCATCGTCATCAACATAAACAGAAATAAACACTTGAAATAGATCACTCTGTTTGTAATGACTCTATGAAATATATGAGTTTCACTTTTTGTATTGAAGAACTGAAATAAATTAAGTTTTTGATGATATTCTAATTTTGTGAGACGCACCTGTATCTTTGTACTCTGTATATACATGTGTCTGTATGTATGTACTCTGTGTATACATATATGTCTGTATAAGGAACATGGAGAGGACAAACCAAGATGTGGTCATATTAGTGTTAAAAAAAATCAATTTTTTTTAGACAGTAAATATTGCTAGCAATGGACAAGCAAAAGAATTGCAGAAGGCGCCTATCATGAAAAAAATGTATAAGATTCTTGGATTATACAAGAAAGAAAAATGTCAGAAAAACGTACAGAAAAAAATACATATATGTAGAAAAAATGGAAAAAAACTAATTTATAAAAAATGTGTCAATTAAGGTATGACAAGTCAAGATATCACTATATAAGAAAATTACCATACAAATATATGGCCAAACAAATATCAAAGCACAAATGTAGATAGACAAAACAAAAATAAAGCTGCTACCTAGACAAAATAATTTGCAAAATAAACAACAAAATCACATAAAGTAATCACAAATAGATGTGTTCTGTGTATGCATGTGTTTGAATGTACAGTGCCTTGCGCAAGTATTCGGCTCCCTGGAACTTTTCAACCTTTTCCCACATATCATGCTCCAAACATAGAGATACCAAATCTAAATTTTTGGTGAAGAATCAACAACAAGTGGAACACAATTGTGAAGTTGAACAAACTATTGGGAGTTGTGAAGAGATAAGTTGAGCGTCACTCTCCATACCATATCCGTGTTCTAACAGAGATCATTGTTAAAGAATTGAAAAAGATAGAAGTTGCAATATGTCGCCAATTTGTTCATTCCTTGCCTAAATGACTTGGTGCTGTCCTCAAAAATCATGAAGGCCATACAAAATACTAGATGTAGTTGTTTTTTTATGTGAACTGTTAGTTTTTGCATCAACTAGGTTTAATAAAATTGAAGATTTTTTTTTAGTAAAGTTATATTATTAACCTCACTGTCATGTCATGGGTTAAACAAATGTTCTATGAAACTCACATATACTTATATACACGTATAATTAGTGTAACAGATGTAACAGGTACGAGATATGATATTAACAATAGCATTTCTCTAAGGTATATGATTTCAACACCATACTTCTTAGTATCTCATAATTACAGTGCCTTGCAAAAGTATTCGGCCCCCTTGAACTTTTCAACCTTTTCCCACATATCATGCTTCAAACATAAAGATACCAAATGTAAATTTTTGGTGAAGAATCAACAACTAGTGGAACACAATTGTGAAGTTGAATGAAATTTATTGCTTATTTTAATTTTTTGGGGAAATTCAAAAACTGAAAAGTGGGCCGTGCAATATTATTCGGTCCCTTTACTTTCAGTGCAGCAAACTCACTCCAGAAGTTCGTTGTGGATCTCTGAATGATCCAATGTTGTCCTAAATGCCTAATGATGATAAATATAATCCAGCTGTGTGTAATCAAGTCTCCGTATAAATGCACCTACTCTGTGATAGTCTCAGGGTTCTGTTTGAAGCACAGAGAGCATCATGAAGACCAAGGAACACAACAGGCAGGTCCGTGATACTGTTGTGGAGGAGTTTAAAGTCGGATTTGGAAACAAAATGATTTCCAAAACTTTAAACATCCCAAGGAGCACTGTGCAAGCGATCATATTGAAATGGAAGGAGTATCATACCACTGCAAATCTACCAAGACCCGGCCGTCCCTCTAAACTTTCATCTCAAACAAGGAGAAGACTGATCAGAGATGCAGCCAAGAGGCCCATGATCACTCTGGATGAACTGCAGAGATCTACAGCTGAGGTGGGACAGTCTGTCCATTGGACAACAATCAGTCGTACACTGCACAAATCTGGCCTTTATGGAAGAGTGGCAAGTAGAATGACATTTCTCAAAGATATCCATAAAAAGTGTAGTTTAAAGTTTGCAACAAGCCACCTGGGAGACACACCAAACATGTGGAAAAGGTGCTCTGGTCAGATGAAACCAAAATCAAACTTTTTGGCAACAATGCCAAACGATATGTGTGGCGTAAAGGCAACACAGCTAATCACCCTGAACACACCATCCCCACTGTCAAACATGGTGGTGGCAGCATCATGGTTTGGGCCTGCTTTTCTTCAGCAGGGACAGGGAAGATGGTTAAAATTGATGGGAAGATGGATGGAGCCAAATACAGGACCATTCTTGAAGAAAACCTGTTTGAGTCTGCAAAAGACCTGAGACTGGGACGGAGATTTGTCTTCCAACAAGAGAATGATCCCAAACATAAAGCAAAATCTACAATGGAATGGTTCACAAATAAACGTATCCAGGTGTTAGAATGGCCAAGTCAAAGTCCAGACCTCAATCCAATTGAGAATCTGTGGAAAAAGCTGAAAACTGCTGTTCACAAACGATCTCCATCAAACCTCACTGAGCTCGAGCTGTTTGACAAGGAAGTATGGGCAAGAATTTCAGTCTCTCGATGTACAAAACTGATAGAGACATACCCCAAGCGACTGGCAGCTGTAATGACAGCAAAAAGTGGCGCAAGAAAGTATTAAGTTAAAGGGGCCAAATAATAGTGCACGCCCCACTTTTCAGTTTTTGAATTTCCACAAAAATTTAAAATAACCAATAAATTTCGTTCAACTTCACAATTGTGTTCCACTTGTTGTTGATTCTTCATCAAAAATTTACATTTGGAATCTTTATGTTTGAAGCATGATATGTGGGAAAAGGTTGAAAAGATCCAGGGGGCCGAATAGTTTCGCAAAGGCACTGTATATGCTCTGTGTATACATGTACATGTCTGCATGTATGTGCTGTGCATACATGTGTGTATGTTCTTTATGTAAACATATGTCTGCATGTTTGGCTCTGTGTATGCATGTGTGTGAATACTATGTGTGTATATATATACTGTATATGTGTATATATATATATATATATATATATATACATATATATATATATATACATATATATACACACACACGTGTGTGCAACAATCACTGTGTTTTATGTAGCACCCACATTTCTAAATCCTGGCAGTGCAGACAAAAGTTCATAGGTGTAAACATGTTGGCAATTGCCCAAGGAATGAGCAAAATTGTTTATGCCTGAGCAAAAATCAATGTTTTCAGGGGGTCACTGCCTGGTGAAAACTGCAAGTGTGCTGTTGATAACATGATACTGTACAGGGACAGATTGATTTATTAGTGATTATTCATTCTTCGTAAGCCTGTATAAAGAGGCTGGTAAACCAGCACTGAACGACTTGAATATTGTTGATCGCACTCATTTAAAGGCCTGAATTCAGCGTATATCAATGCAACTTAGAAGTTTCTGTGTGATGGTGCAGTATGTCAGCATTTGGGGCCCAACTTTAAACTTTTGCCCAGAGCCCCACTTTGTCTAAAACTGGCCCTGGAGACTTGAAACATCTTTGTGCTATGTAATGTAATACAGCCCAGTCTTAGGCTTTTATTTACAGAAGTACCACCATATCAGGCATGTGGGCGTTCAGCAAGTCCCAGTCGGCCATGATAAACCATTGATACCAAAGGTGGGAGGCGGTCGGTGTATAGAACAGTGCAACCCCCAGACTCCATGCCTTAAATACCACTATAAGAGACTATAACAGCAGCACTGAAGGAGTTAACATGAACAATTAGAGCTCAGCTCCGATTGCCCCTCTAACAGGGAAGTTCTGCAGTGTAACACAGCCAGCAGTTATTGATGCTTCACATGAGTATGTACTGTGAATGTCGGCAAGGGGTTAGAGTATACCTGCACACTCTGATGAATTTTCAGAATAGACTGTAACGTAGGTAGGCATGAGGAATAATAATATTTTTTGCCATTATATTACATGTATCCTGCATTACTTAGCAATTTTTTTCCTGCTGCAAGCTCTGGACACTAGAAGATACAGCCAAGGGCCTAACGACCATGGCCGTGCGGGTGAGGGGCCTGCTGACGTCAGCACAAATTTCAACTAGATGTGCGTCCTTCGACACCCATTCAGCTCAACTGTATTGCGGCACAGAGACCAGTCGGGTCCATGAGCGGCAAACACGTTGCTGGCCAATCAGAGGCGAGCAGCTGACGTTGGCATGCCTGTGACTGGGGGCGTATGGCAGTGATGTCATGGGCTCCTGTGGCTTGCATCCTGAAGTCAGTTGTCAGCTTCAAAAGAGGACGCAGCGTGGGAGGGGATGGCAGGTAAATACAATTGTTTATTTTTTGTATGCAATAAAAAACAGCGGCAGAATGGGGGACATATACCAGGATGGGGGGATATATATATACACCAGGATTGGGCCCAAGATGGAGGATATATATACAAGGATGGGGCCCATGCAGGATAAGGGACATAGATACCAGGATGGTGGATATATATACCAGGATGGGGCCCAGGTTGAGGGACATATATACCAGAATGGGATATATATATATATATATATATATATATATATATATATATATATATATATATATATATATATATATATATATATATAGTGATGGTGTGATATGCTATGTGGGTATCATTTTTGTGTATATTTCTATTTTACTTATTTTCATGGTGTTCTCTTGTAGAAGGAGTTATTTGCTAATTGATGAAGGGCTGTTGCTGCCATCTGATATCAGCCCCCATGGTACTGTATTGTTTTCTAATATGCTAATGACATGTTGACCTAGCTTGTTGAAACAATGAGCCCCTGAGACCTTCCCCCTCCTGACCTGTGAATGAGGAGGGAGACTTTTAAAATATCAGGGAGGTGAGACACAGATCAGTCCTGTGTGGAATGATGATGTGTTCACAGCATCTCAGAGAGAAAGAAGAGTATATGGACTATGCTATCCTCTGTCTGCTGGATTGTTGGACTTTTATACTGTTACTGAACTGCATTCATGTTCTGGACTATTTTATCCTTTGTGTGGTGGATTGTACAGTACAGACCAAAAGTTTGGACACACCTTCTCATTTAAAGATTTTTCTGTATTTTCATGACTATGAAAATTGTACATTCACACTGAGAGCATCAAAACTATGAATTAACACACGTGGAATTATATACTTAACAAAAAAGTGTGAAACAACTGAAAAGATGTCTTATATTCTAGGTTCTTCAAAGTAGCCACCTTTTGCTTTGATGACTGCTTTGCACACTCTTGGCATTCTCTTGATGAGCTTCAAGAGGTAGTCACCAGGAATGTTTTCACTTCACAGGTGTGCCCTGTGAGGTTTAATAAGTGGGATTTCTTGCCTTATAAATGGGGTTGGGACCATCAGTTGTGTTGTGCATAAGTCTGGTGGATACACAGCTGATAGTCCTACTGAATAGACTGTTAGAATTTGTATTATGGCAAGAAAAAAGCAGCTAAGTAAAGAAAAACTAGTGGCCATCATTACTTTAAAACATGAAGGTCAGTCAGTCCGAAAAATTGGGCAAACTTTGAAAGTGTCCCCAAGTGCAGTGGCAAAAACCATCAAGTGCTACAAAGAAACTGGCTCACATGAGGACCGCCCAAGGAAAGGAAGCCAAGAGTCACCTCTGCTTCTGAGGATAAGTTTATCTGAGTCACTAGCCTCAGAAATTGCAGGTTAACAGCAGCTCAGATTAGAGACCAGGTCAATGCCACATAGAGTTCTAGCAGCAGACACATCTCTACAACAACTGTTAAGAGGAGACTTTGTGCAGCAGGTCTTCATGGTAAAATAGCTGATAGGAAGCCACAGCTAAGGACAGGCAACAAGCAGAAGAGACTTGTTTGGGCTAAAGAACACAAGGAATGGACATTAGACCAGTGGAAATCTGTGCTTTGGTCTGATGAGTCCAAATCTTTGGTTCCAACCACCATGTCTTTGTGCGATGCAGAAAAGGTGAACGGATGGACTCTACATGCCTGGTTCCCACTGTGAAGCATGGAGAGGAGGTGTGATGGTGTGGGGGTCCTTTGCTGGTGACACTGTTGGGGATTTATTCAAAATTGAAGGCATACTGAACCAGCATGGCTACCAGAGCATCTTGCAGCAGCATGCTATTCCATCCGGTTTGCGTTTAGTTGGACCATCATTTATTTTTCAACAGGACAATTACCCCAAACACACCTCCAGGCTGTGTAAGGGCTATTTGACCAAGAAGGAGAGTGATGGGGTGCTATGCCATCTACAGTCACCAGACCTGAACCCAATCGAGATGGTTTGGGGTGAGCTGGACCGCAGAGTGAAGGCAAAAGGGCCAACAACTGCTAAGTATGTCTGGGAACTCCTTCAAGATTGTTGGAAGACCATTCCTGGTGACTACCTCTTGAGGCTCATCAAGAGAATGCCAAGAGTGTGCAAAGCAGTCAGCAAAGGAAAAGGTGGCTACTTTGAAGAACCTAGAATATAAGACATTAATTTCAGTTGTTTCACACTTTTTTGTTAAGTATATAATTCCACATGGGTTAATTCATAGTTTTGATGCCTTCAATGTGAATGTACAATTTTCATAGTCCTGAAAATACAGAAAAATCTTTAAATGAGGTGTGTCCAAACTTTTGGTCTGTACTGTATAAGGTCCTTTCGTATTTGGGATTGTTCACTCTCCGCTGGCTCTGTTGATTGTGTGGTACCGGAGAAGGACCCTGTGACTATATATATACTAGATGGAGGCCCGATTCTAACACATCGGGTATTCTAGAATATGTATGCATCGTGTATAGCACAGCCCACATAGTATATTGCGCAGCCCACGCAGTACATTGCACAGCCCACGCATTACATTGCGCAGCCAACGCAGAACATTGCGCAGCCCACGCAGTACATTGCGCAGCCAACACAGTACATTGCGCAGCCAACGCAGTACATTGCGCAGCTCACGCAGTACATTGCGCAGCCCACGCAGTACATTGCGCAGCCCACGCAGTACATTGCGCAGCCCACGCAGTACATTGCGCAGCCCACGTAGTACATTGCGCAACCCACGTAGTACATTGCGCAGTCCACGTAGTACATTGCGCAGCCCACGTAGTATATTGCGCATCCCACGTTGTATGTTGCGCAGCCCACGTAGTACATTGTGCAGCCCACGTAGTACATTGCGCACCCACGTTGTACATTGCGCAGCCCACGTTGTACATTGCGCAGCCCACGTAGAACATTGCGCAGCCCATGTAGTACATTGCGCAGCCCACGTAGTATACTGCGCAGCCCACGTAGTATACTGCGCAGCCTACGTAGTATATTGCCTAGCCCACGTAGTATATTGCGCAGCCCACGTAGTATATTGCGCAGCCCATGTAGTATATTGCGCAGCCCACGTAGTATATTGCGCAGCCCACGTTGTATATTGCGCAGCCCACGTTGTATATTGCACAGTCCACATAGTATATTGCGCAGCCCACGTTGTATAGTCACGTAGTATATTGCCCAGCCACGTAGTATATAGCACAGCCCATGTAGTGTATTGCCCAGCCACATAGTATATAGCACAGCCCATGTAGTATATTGCCCAGCCACGCAGTATATAGCCCAGCCCATGTAGTATATTGCCCAGCCACGTAGAATATAGCACAGCCCATGTAGTATATTGCCCAGCCACGTAGTACATAGCACAGCCCATGCAGTATATTGCCCAGCCACGTAGTATATAGCACAGCCCATGTAGTATATTGCCCAGCCACGCAGTATATAGCCCAGCCCATGTAGTATATTGCCCAGCCACGTAGTATATAGCACAGCCCATGTAGTATATTGCCCAGCCACGTAGTACATAGCACAGCCCATGTAGTATATTGCCCAGCCACGTAGTATATAGCACAGCCCATGTAGTATATTGCCCAGCCACGTAGTATATTGCCCAGCCCATGTAGTATATTGCCCAGCCCACGTAGTATATAGCAATGTGGGCATCATATCCCTGTTAAAAAAAAAGAAGTAGAATAAAAAATAGTTATATACTCACCTTCCTGAGCTCCCGGATCCAAGCGAAGCGGTTACCGACGCTGCTCGTGCGCTCCGGTCTCAAGAGTGCATTGCGGTCTCACAATGTCTCACAACGTCACCGCTGTGCTCTGCTTTTACTTTACGGCCGGCAGTCAGTCAGTGCGAGAAGCCGCCGGCGAGGGACCTGACGGACACCGGAATGTGAGTATGTACTGTTTGTTTTTTTTACATTTACGATGGTAACCAGGGTAAACATCGGGTTACTAAGCGCGGCCCTGCGCTTAGTAACCCGATGTTTACCCTGGTTACAAGCGAATGCATCGCTGGATCGGTGTCACACACACCGATCCAGCGATGACAGCGGGAGATCCAGCAACGAAATAAAGTTCCAAACGATCTGCTACGACGTACGATTCTCAGCGGGGTCCCTGATCGCTGCTGCGTGTCAGACACAGCGATATCGTATGGATATCGCTGGAACGTCACGGATCGTACCGTCGTAGCGACAAAAGTGCCACTGTGAGACAGTACCCTTACTTTCACTAAGCGAGTGACTTATGAAGGTAATTGCTTGCACCAGAAGTTTTGAAGGGTTTCACAGCAAAAGGGTTGATTACATATGCACATGACAATTTTTAGTTATTTGATCCCAGACATTTAATTATGCATATAGTTTTCTCACTTCACCAACTTAGACTATTTAGTTCTGATGCATCACACACAAATCGGATTACAAAAATATTTAAACACAAGTTGTAATGTAACAAAAGAGGTAAAAAGCCAAGGGGGTGGGGGGAATACTTTTGCAAGCCACTGTAAATAAAGATAGAGGACATACATATGCCAGGATGGGGAGAGTCCCGGTCCAAATCTTGCACCGGGCCCATCTGACTCCACTTACACCACTGGCTACAGCACAGCACCATTTTTGTGTGTTTTTTTTCTGCCTCCAGCTTCTTGACTCTCCCTTTCCATAGACACCAGCAGTAATCTGATCCTTCAGTGAAGTCATATTTGCATAGTATTTGGGAATCCATGCTCAGTGTAATAAGAAGAAGTAAGAAACAGGTTTGAAGTCAAATTGACTCATTCATGGGAAAAATGACTGCAGAAACTAAGCGTACGCTCTTGGTGCACCCATGATATGGCCTACAATTCCTTGATTGACAGCTCTGACTTTACATAAGCCAGAAGGGTGGGGAGATGTAGAATAAGTAGGTGGGAAGTTACACTGCAAAGCCACGCCTAGGGTGCACCTAGTGCTTGTACTTGGCCCGAACAGTCATTTCTTAATGACAGACTCCATTTAAGTAGCGTAGTATCATGCTGTGTTCAAGAACTAGTTAGTATAGTTCAACACAGCATTAAAAACAGGTTGAACTTGATAAAATTATGTCTAATCTCTAAAATCACAAAGTACTGTACTCTTCATTGTCCTGGGACGCCATGATGCCATAGATTGCAAAATACATCATGATTACCCTGTATTATTAAATCGGGTCTAATTATACCTCATTCATGCTGAGCAGGAGCATTACTGCCTGCATCTCAGATTTAGGGCTATTTTCCTCCTTGAGTTATTTAACCTATCTTACAACTGAAAAACTTTTATTGCATTTGCACAAGTTGTGTGTGATTTGTCTCTGTTTGACCAATCAAAATAGGACTACCTTTCCCCAGTATAATTGAAAAGGATAACAGCAATGAAAATGTATTTCAGTAGCACTGCATTATGGCTATTAAACCCACATGTACAAAAAAAACAACCTAAAATGTCTGACATTTTAGGTTGTTTTTTTTTGTACATGTGGGTTTAATAGCCATAATGCAGTGCTACTGAAATACATTTTCATTTCTGTTATCCTTTTCAATTATACTCATTTTTATATAGGGGCTACATAGTTTAGTGTGACCGTGGGTAAGGCTAGAAATTGCAATTTAGTCTAGCGAAGTGATCCAGCGCCATAATCAGGGTTTCTGCTTTTTGCTGCCCTTAACCCCTTCACACCGCGGCCATTTTCCGCTTCTTTTTTTTTCCTCCCCTTCTTCCAAGAGCTATAACTTATTTATATTGCCTTCCACATAACTGTATGAGGGCTTGTTTTTTTTGTAGAACAAGTTGTACTTGACACCATTCATGTGATCATGTGATACACTGTAAAGCGAGAACAACATTCCAGGTACCGTACTTTGAAATTGCAAAAACAGTGCAATTCCACAAATTTTTTTTTTTTTTATTTACCATATTCACTATACCGTAAAATTGACCTTGCAATACGATTCTCCAGGTCAGTACGAGTACACAGACACCAAATAAGTATAGTTTTTTAAATTTAAGGAGTGAAAAAAAATTCAGAAATTTAAAGAAAAACTTTTGCTTGCGTCACCATTTTCGGAGACCTGTAACATTTTCATTTTTTGGGAATTTGGGCCGTGTGGAGGCTTACTTTTTGTACCTGTACCTGAGTGGACATGTTTACTGATACTATTTTTCGTTACTTTTACTTTTCAATGGGGCAAAAAGGGGGTAAATTGAACTTTTGTATTTTTTTTTTGAATTCTTTACTTTTAACTGTATTATTATCTAATCGCTTGTGCTATACAAAGCAGTGAATCAGCACTGCTATACATAGCAAAAATTGCAATCTCCTATAAACGCCAGCTAAACACTGGCTTTTACAGAAGGATCGTCATGACAAGCACGGAGGTCTTCAGCAGACCCCAGGGTGTCATGGCAACCCATCAGCGCCCTGCGGTCATGTCGGCTTACGAGCCCGCATCAAAGTCATGGACACAAGCGATGACCTAAATGAACGTCATGTATCATGATAGGGTTAAATGGCACCACAAAAACCTGATGACATATTCTCTTTAATTGATAACTGAGTGCAATTTTCATTTTCCCTTGAAGCAGTTTTTACTTGTGGAGGACTTTTGACACAGACACAAACATTGTCGTCTAATTAATTTTACATTGGGCATACGAGACTCATATTAGAGCCGTGCATGTAGAAAAGCTGCGGAGACACCATCACGTGTTTCTCAACATAAGCAATGAATAGCCAGGTCTTTCACCTGGAAGGAACAACCACGGGAAGGGCAGCATCCAATAAAGGAAAACCACCTATGCCAAAACATGGTATCCATCCACAGACAGCTGTTTCGGGGTATTTGCCCCTCATCAGTGTGGAGTAGGAAACTGGCTATTAGGAGCAGTGCCTAGTGAAAAGGCTATGAACATAAGGGTGAATGACCTCAGGGAGATCAAAACATCCAACACCGCGGAGACACCATCACATGTTTCTCAACGCAGTGATCCAGAACACTGCCCCCATCCCTTATGGGAAATATGCAAATGCATGTAGAAAAGCTGCGGAGACACCATCACGTGTTTCTCAACGCAAGCAATGAATAGCCAGGTCTCTCACCGGGAAGGAACAACCACGGGAAGGGCAGCATCCAATAAAGGAAAACCACCTATGCCAAAACATGGTATCCATCCACACCCCGAAACAGCTGTCTGTAGATATTGCTTGCGTTGAGAAACACGTGATGGTGTCTCCGCGGTGTTGGATGTTTTGATCTCCCCGAGGTCATTCATCCTTATGTTTATAGTCTTTTCACCAGGCACTGCTCCTAATAGCCAGTTTCCTACTCCACACTGATGAGGGGCAAATACCCCGAAACAGCTGTCTGTGGATGGATACCATGTTTTGGCATAGGTGGTTTTCCTTTATTGGATGCTGCCCTTCCCGTGGTTGTTCCTTCCCGGTGAAAGGCCTGGCTATTCATTGCTTGCGTTGAGAAACACGTGATGGTGTCTCCGCAGCTTTTCTACATGCATTTGCATATTTCCCATAAGGGATGAGGGCAGTGTTCTGGATCACTGCGTTGAGAAACACGTGATGGTGTCTCCGCGGTGTTGGATGTTTTGATCTCCCCGAGGTCATTCATCCTTATATTCATATTAGAGCCAAGACTTCCAATATCCATGCTTCTGTAACAAATTTGTTTTTAAATGTATTGACTTTAATGGGGTCCTTCAAGGTTCTAGCATTTTGACAGTAAGAGTAGCGCTCCAGACTGTGTCAATTTTTCCATTAAGAATAATGCCTGATGGAAGTTGCTAGTGCAGAATACTCTCCATAGGGGTGTACACAAAATATATACAAAGGGGCAGGTACTGAAGCAAAAGAGTATAAAAAAATAACAGTAATAGTAACAACATAACAAAAGTTTAAAGAGTAACAAATACCGTAAAGAGTGTATAATCAATAATCCGAGCATTGATGTAGTGACTGCTAACTTACATCTCAGCTTGTGTCGACGACATGAACTAATGTTCTCCTCATCCATATGCCCACTTATGGGGCGGAAATAGGACATAATTATGAGAAATTGCTCAAAGTTTATTTCACTTTCATACCCATGGGTTCCTGTCTGTAGGTTCCTGAAAATGAATAAAAAATGATGACATGATTAGTAGGGTACAGCAATGCCACACAACGAGGCCACAGTATGACAAGAGAGAATCCGGCTTAATTGGAATAGCAAATACATTTGGAACATACTTTTATTAGTCAGCGGCCTCTGGATCTAAGCCTTCTCTAGCTAAACTGCAGCATGGAAACTGTGGTTAATTATTATTTTGGGTCAAAGCCACAGACCAGCTCTAAGTGAAGCAAAATGCAATGAAAATGACTCTAAATGGTTCCGTTTTGTTGTGCCGGGGCAGAGAAGCGTGTCACCGTTGGGTAATTTATTTATATTTCATTTTGTTACCATTCTTAACACATGTGAAGTACATGAGAGGCACAGCTACATAAATCAATGTCTATAGGACTATTCAGTGTCTTACATCTTAGTTATCAGATAACAGCAGCCTGTTAAAGGCAAGTAATCAGCTGAGGAATATTACAATTACTGTCATGGGTTTCGTGTACGTGACTAAATCCATCGTCTGATATTCTCTGACTTCTGCATATTTCCAAACTATCAGAGATTATAGCCTATGGCAATGCAGAGAGTCTATGCTGAATGAATTTGAATTGGTTGACAGCAAGTAAAAATTTCCAATATTTCTTAAAGGGAGTCGGTCAGCAGGATTTCACCCCACAAAACTATTTATATGTGCAGGTAGCTCTTTCAAAAACATGTCCAGCAATTCCTTTACTGTACACTTCCAGTGCTTGGCTCATTTAGTGAGAAATCAGCGTTTGAAGTGATATGTAAATGAGGCTGAAAAGTCTGTGAAGATCTGAAGCCTCTGTCACTCCAGCTCTAGTCCCCACCTACCCCCTCCTCTTCCTAATGGCAGCCTCTACACTGTGTGACTTTAGGTAAAGGAGCCACCAGTCAAACAGGAGAAGGCAGCGCTGGGAGCGGGGATAGAGCTGGAGTGACAGAGACTTTAGATCTACCATAGTCCTTCAGCCTAATTTGTAAATCACTTAAAATTCTGATTCCTCAGCAACAAAGGAATGAACTGGCCATGTAACGGTATTGCTGGTGCTGTCTTTGAAAGAGCTACACATGTGTATATATATACACTCACTGGCCACTTTATTAGGTACACCATGCTAGTAACGGGTTGGACCCCCTTTTGCCTTCAGAACTGCCTCATTTCTTCGTGGCATAGATTCAACAAGGTGCTGGAAGCATTCCTCAGAGATTTTGGTCCATATTGACATGATGGCATCACACAGTTGCCGCAGATTTGTCGGCTGCACATCCCAAAGATGCTCCATACAAGGCAGGATGGATCCATGCTTTCATGTTGTTTACGCCAAATTCTGACCCTACCATCCGAATGTCGCAGCAGAAATCGAGACTCATCAGACCAAGCAACGTTTTTCCAATCTTCTACTGTCCAATTTCGATGAGCTTGTGCAAATTGTAGCCTCAGTTTCCTGTTCTTAGCTGAAAGGAGTGGTACCCGGTGTGGTCTTCTGCTGCTGTAGCCCATCTGCCTCAAAGTTCGACGCACTGTGCGTTCAGAGATGCTCTTAGGCCTACCTTGGTTGTAACGGGTGGCGATTTGAGTCACTGTTGCCTTTCTATCAGCTCGAACCAGTCTGCCCATTCTCCTCTGACCTCTGGCATCAACAAGGCATTTCTGCCCACAGAACTGCCGCTCACTGGATTTTTTTTCTTTTTCGGACCATTCTCTGTAAACCCTAGAGATGGTTGTGCGTGAAAATCCCAGTAGATCATCAGTTTCTGAAATACTCAGACCAGCCCTTCTGGCACCAACAACCATGCCACGTTCAAAGGCACTCAAATCACCTTTCTTCCCCATACTGATGCTCGGTTTGAACTGCAGGAGATTGTCTTGACCATGTCTACATGCCTAAATGCACTGAGTTGCCGCCATGTGATTGGCTGATTAGAAATTAAGTGTTAACAAGAAGTTGGACAGGTGTACCTAATAAAGTGGCCAGTGAGTGTATATATATATATATATATATATATATATATATATATATATATATATAGTTGGGAAAGTAATAAGGTGTGAAATCCTGCTGATGGATTCCCTTTGAAGCTCCATTCTTGAGATCAGGGTCCCAGCAGTTGTCCCCCAGCGATCTATAAGTTAATAAGTTGATACCTTCATAATTTAGTGAAAGCATTAAGAAGTCTATTACTAGCCTTTGCAATAGTCATACTGAACATTCAGGATTTGCATGTGACAAAGGTGAAGAACATGGCAGTGAATGATTTGACCATTTGCGCCTTATTAAACTTACCTTCTGTCAAAAAAAGCTTTCTGTATTTTGTCTCTAATAGGATTCTGCTTCAAGTCTGAAACCTTTTCAAAATCTCTGTTACTAGAGAAAAGTACAAAACAAAATGATTATGTTTTATCCGTGAAACAATAATATGAATAAAATGAACATTAGAGAAAATTAATCCCCAGGGAATAGTGTTCCAGATGTATTAATAGATCCCACATCATTGTCTTAAAATAATGCAGGTGTGACATAAGTGACAGGGGAGTGTTCTGCTTATCAATATACCAGACTCCTAAACTATGGGCCCAAGGCATTATTTAGTTTTTGTCTAGCTTTTAGTGTTTTTTTTACTTGCTTATCAATTGCACCTAATTCTTCTTTAAATTTGCACCTTTTTTTAATAGTCTATTTTATGTGTTCACCTGTTTCTCACCTTCTCTAAAAATAAATAATAATACAAATTATCAATACTAATAATAATTGTCCTTTCTACAGAACAGTGTGACTGGTTTTATTATTCACCTTGTTAACACCAACTGACTGGTACCGTTAGTTAAATGCACTCCTGATCTTAAACTGATTGGTATCTTAAGGATAGAACATCAATTTTTAAACTTTTGTGATTGGTCATAAACTAGACTGAAGTTAAAGCTCAGCTCACATTAACCATCATAGTTTTTTTTTTCTTCCCACAAGATTTTTTTTTTCAACATAAATGACTTTTACACTTCTCCACCTGAATGTGTCAATGATTACAAATGCATACGTACAGCATACACACTGTACAAGTTACTTTTTATTTTTTAACTTGTGCACTAAAGTAAAGGAATGTCAAGAACTTTGTTTCAACAAATATTTCAGGAATGACAACGCTATCAATAACTAAATATACCCTGGAGTTGTAAGTCAAATACCATATTCTTGACCTCCACATACACACATACAGTGGGTACAGAAAGCATTCATACCCCTTTAAATTTTTCACTCTTTGATTCATTGCAGCCATTTGGTAAATTCAAAAAAAGTTTATTTTTTTCTCATTAATGTACACTCTGCACCCCATCTTGACTGAAAAAAAATGTAGTAATTTTTGCAAATGCATTAAAAAACAAAAAACTGAAATATCACATGGTCATAAATATTCAGACCCTTTTCTCAGTATTGCGTAGAAGCACCCTTTTGAGCTAGTACAGCCATGAGTCTTGTGGACAGCCATTTTCAGGTCTCTCCAGAGATGCTCAATTGGGTTTAGGTCAGGGCTCTGGCTGGGCCAGTCAAGAATGATCACAAAGTTGTTCTGAAGCCACTCCTTTGTTATTCTAGCTGTGTGCTTAGGGTCATTGTCTTGTTGGAAGGTGAACCTTCAGCCAAGTCTGAGGTCTTGACCGCGTATCGCCAATGCAGGATCCTTTCCGTCATAAATCCTCAACCCCAACTACCCTGCTCCCTTTAAACCATACCCTTTAACTACCCAAGGAATTGACACGAAGTCATAAATTTCTTTTGGATAATTTGGCCACAGCGGCCATTTTATTAACAAACAAATACATGAATAACAACATGTAAACATTGTAAATATAAAAACCTCGAGGGGAGGGTTCTTGGAGCTAAAAATCTGGCTCATAATAGGCCGAAAGCCTACCACAAAATTTAACCAAAAAACACGTATTTACCCTCAGCAG
Organism: Ranitomeya variabilis; assembly: GCF_051348905.1. Taxonomy (NCBI): domain Eukaryota; kingdom Metazoa; phylum Chordata; class Amphibia; order Anura; family Dendrobatidae; genus Ranitomeya; species Ranitomeya variabilis. Next base: position 209,383,395 of record NC_135232.1, on the reverse strand, counting down.
TAACCACCAGCTCGAGGGCACCATGTAACCCATTTCGGGCAAACCAACCACAAAGCTCCCGAGGTAAACACCCCGTCCAGAGCCCGTAACAAAAGCCAGATCAACCCTATAAGCATCATCACCAACTCCAAGAACCCCACCCCCCGCCACACATGACCACCTCAGGCTTGTGAGTGCCCCACCATCGCCAAAGCTCTTTCTACACCTTCCTGTAGACCGAGCGCCCATAAATCCATACCTATCTCGTTGAGATGCACTCCATCATCCCGCCAGAAATTCCCGACCCCGGCCTCCAGCTCAAAGCGTCTAACGGCAATACCCCCGTTCCGCGACACAAAACTCGCCACCGACCTATTCAATTTCACCCTGGCCCTGTTAATCCCTTTATGGGAACGGGCCTCCCGCCACTTCCGGTGTGGCACAATGTCCGACCACACCATCAGTAAACCAGGAAAAGAAACCCACAGTCTCAACAAATCGAAACGGATGTCCCGAATCAGTTCTCTCACCGGTTTTGCCCCCAAATCGTTACCTCCCAGGTGAACCACCAAGATGTCCGGGGGGCGATCCAAACGGGCGGCGCGGGAGAATTCCGACAACAGGCTACGCCACAACATACCACGGTGACCCATCCAACGAATGACAACTGCCTCCCGACCAAAACCCAGTTGCCTACCATTCGACCTAGCATCAGCCCGGAGGGCACCCCAGTAAACGAAAGAGTGTCCAACAATCCAAGCCAAGGAGGGGGGCCGACCTGGAAAACATAACCACAATTAACAAAACGCCAGAAACACCCCCCCCCAGCATCGCCGAATCAATGTCGCACATAAGACAGGTAACGATTAGAACTCCATCTGCCTATTTTCTTAATCACATCCGGCCCCAGGCCCAAACCATCGGCCTCGGACGCGGCCCCAATCCGAAAAGAGTGCGAACCAAAATTATCCGGGTTAACACCCAGATATTCCAAGCCCTTCTTCAAAATAGCCACAAACTGGAAGCGTGACAGAAAATCCCCTTCTTGATGTTGTAACAAAGGGCCTGACCTGACCAGGCACAAACCCCAATATGCTGCCAAACAATGCTGAGGGCACATCCCGCTACCATCCACCCTTCTTAACACTACTTTCTTTCCCCTGCCCAGCTGGTCCGTCTTTGACCGCCTAATCCAAAAAGTGATACCCCCATCCCAAAAAACCACATCTTCCACTAAAAGACCACCCGACTTGCTCCTGCTCGGGGAAACCAATTCTCCCAAACGCAAAGCACCAAAAAATGCTAAAGAAAAAGCCAACCGAAACAGTATCACTTCGAACTGAGAACAAACAAAAACTAAGGCCTCACCTAACCGCTGCAACAACTCAAAAGAAATGGGCCTACGCTTATCAAAAGTTACAATACCTTTGCGAAAACCTTTTAACGCCTGCCGTATTACAAAGTCTTTTGTAACGTCCCTGGCCCCTTGCAGCCAGAAACTGAAAACTAAACCTGCTATAAACTTATTTAACCTAGACACAGACCAACCCCATTCCACCACCTTACCAATCAGGGCCAATAACGCCATAGTCCTATCACCATCGGACTCCGCCGGGCCACATTGATCTAACCAACCTTCCCACATAGCCCACGACGCCGTATAATCTAACCAAGTCCTGTTTGACACTGAAGCTTGAATCAGTCGGCCTCCCCTTCCGTAACAACCTGCCACAGATGCAAAGGACATGCCGCTCCTGTAACCTCCGAATCTGGAGCCAATTCCCGGAAATGGTCCCACTGCAAACGAGACAAAGCGTCAGCTATATTGTTTTGAACGCCTGGCATGTGCACCGCCGAAATCCATGCATTCAACTCTAGGCATCTCAACACCAATTCCCTGACCAGCCTGATTACCGGGGGGGAAGAAGAAGATAAGCTGTTAATCACGGACACCACGCTCGAGTTGTCTCAATGAAAACGCACCCGCCGGTCCCTGAAATTGTCACCCCAAATAAACGCCGACACCACAATTGGGAACAGCTCCAACAATGTCAAATTGTCAAATTCTTGGTAAGCCCCTTCTTTTGCCAATCTTCAGGCCAAACCTCCACACTCCATTTTCCTCCACAATAGGCCCCATAGCCAACTCCACCCGCTGCGTCCGTGTAGATCTCACAGTCAAATGCGTTGAGATCCTCCCGCTGAATAAGCGACCTGCCGTTATAGCTGTCCAAAAAACGATGCCAAACAAGAAGGTCGTCCTTATGCACCCTACCCAAACGGATAAAATGATGAGCTGACCGGACTCCCGCCGTCGCCCTGGACAATCTGCGGCAAAAAATACTGTCCATCGGCATGATACAGCAAGCAAAATTCAGGCGTCCCAGCAACGACTGCAACTCCTTCAGGGTTACCTTCCGCAATTTTCCGATCCTGCCCACCTCCTGCCTAAGCAACAGCAACTTATCGTCCGGCAACCGACATTCCATTTTTTCCGAATCAATGAGAATCCCTAGAAAACTCAAGACCTTACAGGGGCCCTCCGTTTTATCCTGCGCCAAAGGAACACCAAACTGTCCGGCCACCCATTCCATGATAGCAAGTAGATGACCACACACCGCAGAATCCGGTGGACCAACAAACAAAAAGTCATCCAAATAGTGAATGACCGAAGGAACAGCCCGAAACGTCTCTCACTACCCATTCCAAAAAGGTACTGAAAGTCTCAAACAATGCACAAGAAATCGAACATCCCATAGGCAAACACCTATCCAAGTAAAAACCCCCCTCCCACCAACAACCTAACAAAGGAATGCTCTGCGGGTGCACAGGCAAAAGCCGAAAAGCCGATTCGATGTCTGTTTTTGCCAACAAGGCCCCAGGCCCGTACCTGCGCACCCACTGGACAGCGGCATCGAAAGAGGTATAAACAACGGAGCACAACTCTTCCGCAATCCCATCATTAACCGAAGATCCCTTGGGATAAGACAGGTGCTGAATTAGCCGAAACTTATTCGGCTCCTTCTTGGGCACCACCCCAAGCGGGGAATCAATTACGTCAGCCATAGGGAGCGAACTAAACGGCCCCGCCATTCTTCCCAATTCGACCTCCTTCGCCAATTTAACCGAAACAACCTCCGAATGCAAACTAGCCGATCTCAAGTTCTTTGTAGAAAAGGGGACAACATGCGTCGGGTGAGGAATCTTAAACCCCTCAAGAAAACCATCTCTAATAACTTCTGCCTTTTGATAATCCGGGTATCTATTTAGATGGGGGCCATCTTTTGAAGCCTCACCGGAGTCTCCCCCTTGACCGCCACCCACGGATGGCTTACCACGCGATTTCTTGAAACACTTAGCAGCCCCATGTGAGGCCCCGTTGCAATGGGAGCACACGTGTTTAAACTTACAGGTGGCGCCATACTTACACTGGCCGTCGTTAAACTGCCAGCATGTCCCCGTTCTTTCTTTTGCCCCCTGTGACCCCTGTCCTGCTCCACCTTGCCCTGACTGCTGACTGCTACCCCCCCCCCCCGCCCCCTTGAAAGGACTGTCCATATCGCACCGGGGCCATCACCTTCAACCACAATCCGATGTCCTTTTGCTCCCATCTTATCTCGGGCCTCACCGCTTTGCGCTGCCTGAACTGTTCATCGTATCTCAGCCAAGCCTGGCCCCCGTAGGTACGATGTGCTTCCCCAATGGTGTCAAAATAGCAAAACAGTCCTGAGCAATTCTCTGGGAATTTCTTCCCTATAACACGCCTGCTGCCAGTTAACGAACGTCTGAGGAATAAGGCGCCAACGCCTCTTTTCTTCCTCCTCCTTTTTACTATCGTCTTTCTTTCCTTTATCCAAATTAAATTTTTCTAAAGGAAGGAGAGAGAAAATCTCTATGTATTCGTCTTTCCAAATCTTGTCCTTCACCTCCTTCTTCAAATGGGCCCCCAGCGGGCCCTCAAAACACACGTATACCTCGCCTTTTGCCCTATCGTCTAGCTTAACGGTATCCCCCTTTTCCGTTTCCGTTTGCACCGACACCGACACCCCAGCCGCTGAAGACGTCGGACCGCTACCAGAACTCGCAAACTCGCTCAAACCCCCCACTCCACGACCAGCCCCCGACACCCAAGCCCGAGCGGGCGACGCTCCCACACTATCCGCAACACCGCCATCCAATCTCCTCAAAATCTGCGACATACCCGCTAAAAGCTCTCTAACACCCGGAACCTCACCACCACCCCCACCCCGCTCAGCTAACCCCGAAACCCCCGACACCGGAAAAAGACTGGACGTATACTCACAGGGCTGCGCAGGTGCTGTGTCCCCACCAGCCGTGCTTCCTGAATCCTGCCGGTCCCCGTCAGCCTGATGCTCGTTCCGGGAGTCGTCACTGCCACTCATTTGCCCCAGGCCCGCGCCCCTGGCCTCCACGTCACCAGGGGGGGACCGAGACTGGCGAAGGCGACCGTTCCCTCGACCTCCTGCTGGACCTGGATCTGGCAGCTTGTATAGGTCCCCTGGGTGCCGCAGCCGAACCGTCTCCTCTGTGCGCCGCTCCTGCGGCGCGACCGCGACCTGCTCCCAGCCGCAATGATGCCACTGGCCTGGCCGCCATCCTGCTGCACCGTCCTGTCCCAGAGCCAGGTGCACCGTGCGGCTGAGGTACTGGTGCACCCGCCGCAGTACTTCCCGGCTCCCGGCTCCTGGCAGATGCCGCCGCTGTTGCGCACCTCCCGCACTCCGTCCCTGGTGTCGCCGCCGCCACTGGAGCAGCTCCCTGGCAGGTCTGAGGTGAAGATCTCGGCGCTGCGGCGCTCCCGCGCCCCCTGCTAGGCCGAACCGGAAGTGCGGCCATAACATACTGTGCAGCGCCGGCGTCCTGCCGCGCCTGCACAGCTCCCGCAGCGCCTCGTCGCCTCGCGCCGGCAGGGCCGCCAGGTGGATTCCTGCCGGAGGGGGGGGCGGGCGGTGTGGCTGCGCCGCGTCCCCCAGCCCCCGCAGGGTCCCCGGAGGGGCTCCGCGTCCTGCGCCTGCCGCGTGGTGTGCTATCCGGGGACAGCCTCTTGGGCGGCCTCGACCTCCTGGAACTCCTGCCCCGGCTCCCGCTGTCCTGGCTCCCGCTGCCTCCTAGCAGCCCAGTGAGTTCTTCCAGCCATCCGGCCCTCCTGGATCTTGCCTCCCTGCGAAGCTGAGCGACCAAGCTGTCCACTGTGGCCATGGTAAGTAACGCTGTGGCAGCTGGTCCACTCACTTCGCCTGTCTCTGACCGAATTACCCCTTTCCCGCACTTTTCCCAGGTCCCCTCCTCCCAATCCCATAGAATACCCGCCCCAATTCCTATCCTACCAATCCTGAGCCCCCAGTTTAATTTTCAAAAATTACTGCCCTGCTCCCCATGGCAACGCAGTCATGTGGGGGCTTCCTTTTAGCTGCGCCCCATACAGCCCCCCCCCCCCTCTAGAGCACTCTGGAAGAGGTTTTCATCCAGGATATCTCTGTACTTAGCTGCATTCATGCTTCCATCAATGACAACCAGTCGTTTTGTCCTGGCAGCTGAAAAACACCCCCATAGCATAAATGCTGCCACCACCATGTTTCACTGTTGGGATTGTATTGGGCAGGTGATGAGCAGTGCCTGGTTTTCTCCACACATAACACTTAGAATTATCACTAAAAAGATCTATCTTCGTCTCATCAGACCAGAAAATCTTATTTCTCATAGTCTGGCACGTCCTTCATGTGTTTTTTAGCAAACTCTATGCAGGCTTTCATATGTCTTGCACTGAGGAGAGGCTTCAATTGCAGCATCCGGGTCCTGCAGGGAGGTGGATTCACAGCGCCTGCTCAGAGCAGGTGCCGGGAAGCCTCCAGGAGCTGTGCACATCAGATCGCCGATCTGAAACAGTGCACAGCAAAGTGTCAGATCGGCGATCTTACACTATAACATGATGCCCCCCCCCGGGGCAATGTTATAGAGTAAAAAAAAAAATATTCACATGTGTAAAAAAAATTTAAAAAAATCCCCCCCCCCCAAAAAAAGTATATTTTTCCTATAAATACATTTCTTTATCTAAATAAAAAAACAAAACAATAAAAGTACACATATTTAGTATCGCCGTGTCCGTAACGACCCGACCTATAAAACTGTCCCACTAGTTAACCCCTTCAGTGAACACCGTAAAAAAAAAAAAAAAACGAGGCAAAAAACAACGCTTTATTATCATACCGCCGAACAAAAAATGGAATAACACGCGATCAAAAAGACGGATATAAATAACCATGGTACCGCTGAAAACGTCATCTTGTCCCGCAAAAAATGAGCCGCCATACAGCATCATTTAAAGAAAAAATAAAAAAGTTATAGTCCTCAGAATAAAGCGATGCAAACATAATTATTTTTTCTACAAAATAGTTTTTATCGTATAAAAGCGGCAAAACATAAAAAAATGATATAAATGAGGTATTGCTGTAATCGTACTGACCCAAAGAATAAAAGAATAAAACTGCTTTATCCATTTTACCAAACGCGGAACGGTATAAACGCCTCCCCCAAAAGAAATTCATGAATAGCTGTTTTTTGGTCATTCTGCCTCACAAAAATCAGAATAAAAAGCGATCAAAAAATGTCACGTGCCTGAAAATGTCACCAATAAAAACGTCAACTCGTCCCGCAAAAAACAAGACCTCACATGACTCTGTGGACCAAAATATGGAAAAATTATAGCTCTCAAAATGTGGTAACACAAAAAAAAATTTTTGCAATAAAAAGCGTCTTTCAGTGACGGCTGCCAATCATAAAAATCTGCTAAAAAACCCGCTATAAAAGTAAATCAAACCCCCCTTCATCACCCCCTTAGTTAGCGAAAAATTACAAAATTAAAAAAATGTATTTATTTCCATTTTCCCATTAGGGTTAGGGCTAGGGTTAGGGCTAGGGTTAGGGTTAAGGCAAGGGTTAGGGTTGGGGCTAGGGTTAAGGCTACAGTTAGGGTTGGGGTTAAAGTTAGGGTTAGGGTTGGGGCTAAAGTTAGGGTTAGGGTTTGGATTACATTTACGGTTGGGAATAGGGTTGGGATTAGGGTTAGAGGTGTGTCAGGGTTAGGGGTGTGGTTAGGGTTACCATTGGGATTAGGGTTAGGGATGTGTTTGGATTAGGGTTTCAGTTATAATTGGGGGGTTTCCACTGTTTAGGCACATCAGGGGCTCTCCAAACGCGACATGGCGTCCAATCTCAATTCCAGCCAATTCTGCGTTGAAAAAGTAAAACAGTGCTCCTTCCCTTCCGAGCTCTCCAGTGCGCCCAAACAGGGGTTTATCCCAACATATGGAGTATCAGCGTACTCAGGACACATTGGACAACAACTTTTGGGGTCCAATTTCTCCTGTTATCCTTGGGAAAATACAAAACTGAGGGCTAAAAAATAATTTTTGTGGAAAAAATATTTTTTATTTTCACGGGTCTGCGTTATAAACTGTAGTGAAACACTTGGGGGTTCAAAGTTCTCACAACACATCTAGATAAGTTCATTGGGGGGTCTAGTTTCCAATATGGGGTCACTTGTGGGGGGTTTCTACTGTTTAGGTACATTAGGGGCTCTGCAAACGCAATGTGATGCCTGCAGACCAATCCATCTAAGTCTGCATTCCAAATGACGCTCCTTCCCTTCCGAACTCTGCCATGCGCTCAAACGGTGGTTCCCCCCCACATATGGGGTATCAGTGTACTCAGGACAAATTGGACAACAACTTTTGGGGTCCAATTTCAACTGTTACCCTTGGAAAAATACAAAACTGGGGGCTAAAAATAATTTTTGTGGAAAAAAAAATAATTTTTATTTTCACGGCTCTGCGTTATAAACTGTAGTGAAACACTTGGGGGTTCAAAGCTCTCACAATACATCTAGATGAGTTCCTTAGGGGGTCTACTTTCCAAAATGGTGTCAATTGTGGGGGGTTTCAATGTTTAGGCACATCAGTGGCTCTCCAAACGCAACTTGGCGTCCCATCTCAATTCCTGTCAATTTTGCATTGAAAAGTCAAACGGCGCTCCTTCCCTTCCGAGCTCTCCCATGCGCCCAAACAGTGGTTTACCCCCACATATGGGGTATCAGCGTACTCAGGACAAATTGTACAACATCTTTTGAGGTCCAATTTCTTCTCTTACCCTTGGGAAAATAAAAAATTGGCGGCGAAAAGATCATTTTTGTGAAACAATATGATTTTTTATTTTTACGGCTCTGCATTATAAACTTCTGTGAATCACTTAATGGGTCAAAGTGCTCACCACACATCTAGATACGTTCCTTAGGGGGTGTACTTTCCAAAATGGTGTCACTTGTGGGGGGTTCAATGTTTAGGCACATCAGTGGCTCTCCAAACGCAACATGGCGTGCCATCTCAATTCCTGTCAATTTTGCATTGAAAAGTCAAATGGCGCTCCTTCGCTTCCGAGCTCTGCCATGCGCCCAAACAGTGGTTTACCCCCACATATGGGGTAGCGGAGTACTCAGGACAAATTGTACAACAACTTTTTTCGGGTCCATTTTCTCCTGTTACCCTTGGTAAAATAAAACAAATTGGAGCTGAAGTAAATTTTGTGTGAAAAAAAGTTAAATGTTCATTTTTATTTAAACATTCCAAAAATTCCTGTGAAACACCTGAAGGGATAATAAACTTCTTGAATGTGGTTTTGAGCACCTTGAGGGGTGCAGTTTTTAGAATGGTGTCACACTTGGGTATTTTCTATCATATAGACCCCTCAAAATGACTTCAAATGAGATGTGGTCCCTAAAAAAAAATGGTGTTGTAAAAATGAGAAATTGCTGGTTAACTTTTAACCCTTATAACTCCCTAACAAAAAATATTTTGGTTCCAAAATTGTGCTGATGTAAAGTAGACATGTGGGAAATGTTACTTATTAAGTATTTTGTGTGACATATCTCTGTGATTTAATTGCATAAAAATTCAAATTTGGAAAATTGCGAAATTTTCAAAATTTTCACCAAGATTACATTTTTTTCACAAATAAACGCAGGTAATATCAAAAATTTTTTACCACTACCATGAAGTACAATATGTCTCGAGTAACCAATGTCAGAACCACCAGGATCCGTTGAAGCGTTCCAGAGTTATAACCTCATAAATGGACAATGGTCAGAATTGTAAAAATTGGCCTGGTCATTAACGTGCAAACCACCCTTGGGGGTAAAGGGGTTAAATATGAATGTCTGAATAAAGGGTCTGAATACTTATGATCATGTGATATTTCAGTTTTTCTTTTTTAATAAATTTGCAAAAATTTCTACATTTCTGTTTTTTTCAGTCAGGATGGGGTGCATAGTGTACATTAATGTGAAAAAATAAACTTTTTCGAATTTACGAAATGTCTGCAATGAAAGAAAGAGTGAAAAATGTAAAGGGTTCTGAATACTTTCCATACCCACTGTAAGGCTATGTGTATATAACATTCCATCTGTTTGTAAGGAACCTAACAAAAAACGTCATATGGCTTCATGTGAAATCAGAGACATACAGAGGTACAGCAGGAGACTCATGTAACATTGCACCAGTCCTTACTTGGTTTTATGCAAAGTAGAGCAGTAAGACAAATATATCTGGAAAAAAATTAAAATTACTTAAACTTGATTTAAACTGCTAGTAAATAAGTTGGGTTATTTATAGTAGCATTTAAAGTGCTGCAAGTTTCTTTATGGGAGTGAATAGGTTACTAAATGAATCAGTATTAGTTTGATCTCAGAACACTCTGCTAATTAACGCACCAAGGGAACTGGAACATTGGAACATGATTGAACTAATTAACAATCTAATGAAGATCAGTCCAATCTTTCATAATGAGATGTTACTTGTCAAACATATAAGTGAGGTAAAATGCCCAAGATGGAATATTAATTCCTGATATTATGGTGTATTCCCATTTGGCAGCCCTCCCTATGTCAACAATATAGGAATATACTGTAAAACATTGTAAAGGTACAAACTATAGAAACTATAATTTGCTTGCAGTGATCAGGGTCAGTAACTTATATCAAAAGTTAGAATGGTAAGGCTAGTTTCACATTTGCGTTTAAAAACGCAGCGTTTAAAACGCAAACGCAGGTGTTGAAAAAACGCATGTAAACGCGTGCAAACGCTGCGTTTTTTAGACGCATGCGTTTTTCTCATGCGGTAAAAAAACGCGGCGTTTTGACGCGTTTACATGCGTTTTTTCCTGTGTTTGCGTTTTTGAAACGCATGCTGAGAAGTGTGTGACAGCTGCCAATCATCAAAATCATCTAGAAAACCCAATATAAATAGAAAAAGCTATATTTACTTCAGCGCGATATATGTGAAAAGCCGGTAATTCAATTGCCGGCTTTTCATTTCTCCTGCCTAAAAACCCGACATGATATGAGACATGGTTTACATACAGTAAACCATGTCATATCCCCCCTTTTTTTTGCATATTCCACACTACTAATGTTAGTAGTGTGTACGTGCAAAAGTTCGGCGCTGTAGCTATTACATTTAAGGGTTAAATTGCGGAAAAAATTGGCGTGGGCTCCCGCGCAATTTTCTCAGCCAGAGAAAAAAAAAGGTGGATATGACATGGTTTACTGTATGTAAACCATGTCTCATATCATGTCGGGTTTAGGCAGGAGAAATGAAAAGCCGGCAATTGAATTACCGGCTTTAGGGTTAGGGGTAGGGTTAGGGGTAGGGTTAGGGTTTGGATCTCTTTATCACCTTGATGGTGGGCGGTGGCTTATCAGTGTGTAGTCTTGTTGTTTTCTATAAAAACGCATGCGTTTTTAACGCAAACAAACGCATGTGCTTAAAAACGCATGCGTTTACATAGACAGCAATACGTTTTTTTGCCGCAAAAAAAGCCTCTAGAAATTACTACATGTTGCATTTCCGCAACAAAACGCAAGCAGGGAAAAAGCGCATGCGTTGTCAAAAGCGGCAAAACGCATGCAAAAAAACGCATGCGTTTTTAATGTTAAGTATACGAAAAAAACGCATGCGTTTTTTTGCGGTAAAACGCAGCGGCAAAAAACGCAAATGTGAAACCAGCCTAAGTATGGAATGGGTTTGCAGTAAATTTGGTAGCTTGAAAAGTGTTGCACTACCAGTAATTACTTATGAATCTTTATATTTCTGTAGGCTGAAGAAAAGCCATGAGATTCTATCTGTCTTTTCTGTGTCACGCAGGGAAGATGATGATAAGAAGATGATACATGCTGAGGAATTCATGGCACATGGCAAAGCTACCAGTGGTGGAAACAGAAGGACTGTTCATGAGACAACTCATGGGATAGTCAGTGTTAAACAACCTAATTCTGGGCTGTCTATAAAATCTCTCAATGGTGACTGAATCCATAGTAATTGTGGAACATGGATGGAAATTAATGTAGCCTCTCATTTTTTCTATTATCACAGCAGCATAACTGACTGAGGCCGGGGTCACACATGCGTGTTTTACGTACGTAAGAGCGCAGAAACTACGTCCGTATAACTCGCATAACATACGGCACAATTATTCTCAATGGGGCTGCTCCTATTAGCCGTATATTACGGTTCAGTATTATACGGCTTTCTACGGCCGTACAAAATCGCAGCATGCTGCGTTTGTCAGCGTATTGCGCAAAAAAATCGCCAATGAAAGTCTATGGGGGCGAGAAAAATACGGATTCCACACGGACCAGCAGTGTGACTTGCGAGAAATACGCAGCGGTGTTAGTGAAAAGTCGGTAATTCAATTGCCGGCTTTTCATTTCTCCTGCACAAACCCGACAGGATATGAGACATGGTTTTCATACAGTAAACCATCTCATATCCACTTTTTTTTTGCATATTCCACACTACTAATGTTAGTAGTGTGTATGTGCAAATTTTCAGCGCTGTAGCTGCTGAAATAAAGGGTTATATGGCGGAAAAAATTGGCGTGGGCTCCCGCGCAATTTTCTCCGCCAGAGTGGTAAAGCCAGTGACTGAGGGCAGATATTAATAGCCAGGAGAGGGTCCATGGTTATTGGCCCCCCCATGGCTAAAAACATCTGCCCCCAGCCACCCCAGAAAAGGCACATCTGGAAGATGCGCCTATTCTGGCACTTGGCCACTCTCTTCCCACTCCCTGTAGCGGTGGGATATGGGGTAATGAAGGGTTAATGCCACCTTGCTATTGTAAGGTAACATTAAGCCAGGTTAATAATGGAGAGGCGTCAATTATGACACCTATCCATTATTAATCCAATTGTTTGAAAGGGTTAAAAAACACACACACACATGATTTATTTTAATGAAATAAACACAGCGGTTGTTGTAATAATTTATTGTTCTCTCAATCCATTTCCAGGCCCTCGCTTGGCAAAATAATAAACGCACAAGATACATACCTTCTGATGTCCGATCACGTCCCACGAGGTAATCCATCTGAAGGGGTTAACTAATATTACAGGCACGAGCTGCGATAAACCACTCGCTCGTGTCTGTAATCCCCCGGCGAATGAATGAAATGTAGGTCATTGACCTACATTTCCTTCAGTCGCGGTGATGCGCCCCCTGGTGGATGTCCTCATATGACCTGGAGCGTGGGAAAAAGTTCCCAGGCTGCAGTTCATGAGAACATCCACCAGAGGGCGCCTCACCGCGACTCAATGTAAGTACAGATCCAGCTTTCCTTTCAGCACCCGGGGATTACAGACACGAGCGAGTGGTTTCTCGCAGCTCGTGCCTGTAATATTAATTAACCCCTTCAGATGGATTACTTCGTGGGACGTGACGTTTCAGCAGAAGGTATGTATCTTGTGCATTTATTATTTTGCCAAGTGAGGGCCTGGAAATGGATTGAGAGAGCAATAAATTATTAAACCAACCGCTGTGTTTATTTCATTAAAATACTTTTAAATCATGTGTGTGTGTTTTTTAACCCTTTCAAACAATTGGATTAATAATGCATCGGTGACATAATTGCCGCCTCTCCATTATTAATCTGGCTTAATGTCACCTTACAATAGCAAGGTGGCATTAACCCTTCATTACCCCATATCCCACCGCTACAGGGAGTGGGAAGAGAGTGGCCAAGTGCCAGAATAGGCGCATCTTCCAGATGTGCCTTTTCTGGGGTGGCTGGGGGCAGATGTTTGTAGCCACGGGGGGGCCAATAACCATGGACCCTCACCTGGCTATTAATATCTGCCCTCAGTCACTGGCTTTACCACTCTGGCGGAGAAAATTGCGCGGGAGCCCACGCCAATTTTTTCCGCCATTTAACCCTTTATTTTAGCAGCTACAGCGCTGAAATTTTGCACATACACACTACTAACATTAGTAGTGTGGAATATGCAAAAAAAAGGGGGATATGAGATGGTTTACTGTATGTAAACCATGTCTCATATCCTGTCGGGTTTGTGCAGGAGAAATGAAAAGCCGGCAATTGAATTACCGGCTGTTCACAGATATCGCGCTGAATGAAATCTAAATACAGAATATATATATATGTGTCTCAATGACATATATATATATACATATACTGTATATATGTTTTCCCGAACATTTGAACACATAAATCCATTAGATGTCGGTTTTGCAAGCCTGCGCGAAAATCTCGCAGTACGGATGCCATACAGATTACATACGGAGGATGCCATGCGCAAAATACGCTGAAACACCCTGACTAGGGATCAATATTTTGGGAACATTTCTCCGTATTACGGCCGTAGTACGGACGTATAATACGTGGCGTATTGTCTTACGCCAAGTGTGACTCCAGCCTAAAGCTGTATTTATACTTAACCCCTTCACCCCATTTTCCATTTTTGCGTTTCAGTTCTTTGCTCCCTTTCTTCCCAGAGCCATAACTTTTTTATTTTGCCGTCAATTTGGCCATGTGAGGACTTGTTGTTTGCAGGACGAGTTGTACTTTTGAACAACACCATTGGTTTTACCATATAGTGTACTGGAAAATGGGAAAAAATTTCCAAGTGCGGTGAAACTGCAAAATAAAGTGCAAATCCACAATTGTTTTTACCATGTTTAACAAATGCTAAAACTATTGTGATTTTCCAGGTCATTACGAGCTCGTAGATTCCAAACATTTATAGGTTCTTTTCTATTTAAGTGGTAAAAAAAAATCCAGTTTGTTAAAAAAAAAATTGTGTCATTTTCTGAGACCTGTAACGGGATCTGGGGTCAGGTGAGGGCTTATTTCTTGTGTGCTGAGATGACTTTTTATTGATACCATTTTGGTGTAGATACGATGTTTTGATCGCCTGTTATTGCATTTTCATGCAATGTTGAAGAGACCAAAAAAAAGTAACTCAGGCGTTTTTACTTTTTTCGTTTACCAATTGGATTAATACTTTTTATATACGGAATGATAACCTTCGGCACTCAATAAGTCAGGTACAATTGTATTTCAAAAAAGTTGCCGTTTAATTCACAGACGACTTTTTAGAATATTACAGACATTAATTCCATCCAACATTTCGGCAACATTGCCTAAATTAAGGATTTCTGTAGATGAGTCGGTCGGCAGTATCCCGGGGCATCAGTGCTGTAATGTTCTAAAAAGTCGGCTGTAAATTAAACTGCAACTTTTTATTGTACCTGACTTATTGCGTGCCGTATTACTACCTCATTTTCCTTCAGAGCACCACCCCCTCATATATGAGTGCACAACTTTTGACTGACTTTCTCTCCTTCTTATATATAGATAGATCGAGAGATTCTAAATGCAGGGATAGCGAATATGTATATGTTTTTATTATTATTGTTTTATTATGAATGGGGCAAATGGGGAGGTGATTTAAACTTTTTATTTATTTTTTTCATATTTTTAAAAACAATTTTTTTTTTTACTTTACACTTGCTTCAATAGTCTCCTTGGAAGCTGCGATCATCCAATCACTTGTGCTACACAGAGCGAGGATTAAGCCTTGCTCTGTGTAGCAGAAATGCTCACTTGCTATGAGCGCCGACCGCTGGGCGGTGCTCATAGCTATCCAGCTATGATACCCAAAGGTCTCCTGCAGACCCTGGGTTGTCATGCCAACCCAATGGCGACCCGTGGTCATGTGACACGGGCGCCAATGGGCAGGATTAGTGACGTGCTTCCGGCATGAGCATGTTAAATGCTGCTGTCAGAGATTGACAGCAGCATTTAACAGGTTAACAGCTGCGGGAGGATCATATTTCCACCCGTGGCTGTTAGGGGCACATGTCAGCTGTTGAAATCAGCTGACATGTGCCTAAAAAGATGTGGGCTCAGCATCGGAGCCCACATGAAAGGGTAGACCTGACATGCGCCGTACAAGTACGGTGCATGTCGTGAAGAAGTTAAAGATTATTATGAGAAAGTATTCTTAAGAACACTCATTTACAATAACCTTTCAGTGTAAACAGGCTGACAGCTCATTCATCCGTTGATATGATATTTTGGTTTCCACAAAAGATCATCATTTTCGGTGGTGCATCATTCTGTGTAAACAACACAGAGAACTATGACAGCTTGTGTGTACTGAGTGATCTATTATGGATTGTTCCATGCACATGGTTTATTGTGGTCTGTCTCTGTGTAAACAGGCTATTAAACAATCATTGATAGGTACACCTTTATTAATCCGCAATCGTTTAGTGCCACCAGTAGGTTTGTATAAACCAGCGTTACACAGGCAGTAGCTTGAGGGCCAAATGCTTGATGCCTTTCTGTGCAGATTTCAACTATCTTGTCACAGACATGCCTGACAGGGTCTGGTAACCGCTGATATAATTTTCCATGAGGAGTGGCAGGTAGCACCATAGAGTTGGGTAACATTTAATGGTCTGCTGTGTGGACATGTCTGTGACCATGTCATCATCTAGGTAAGGAGTAGATGAAATGAAGCAGTGGCTATGCATGAGAGCTGCCATAACCATTGTAGTTTATGGGAAACCCTCGACTGTCTGAGCATCTCGCATAAACTACAATGGAGACAGCGGAATCCATGGTCTCTTACTTTCTGAATTGTGAATGGCAGAGAAAATGTCCAATATCTTCCTGAGAGGTGGGAGCGCTATGAATGGAATCAGCTCCCTATTAGATATTTATGTCTATGATGTTTTATTGCGGTCCATCAGGTTGGTTCAAATTGGCAATGTGGCCTCTAGTCCAATAAGGGATGTGCACCCTTGGTATATATGGATCCTAACATCCAGGAATGTTACAACTGTTTACCTCACTATATCAGGTAACTGGTGTCATGTCACCACACCACACTCACCTGATGAAAAAACACAGATGTGATGTCACAGCAATTTCCCTGACTAAACACACTTAATGTGTCACAGATACTGTACCTATCTGCCACACAAAATAGTGATGTCACAGTAACGTTCTTGACTGAAGCCCTCTGATAATGTCTGATGAACGTACCAAAATAAAATGGACTTGTGATGTCACAGTAGCTTACATGACAGAAAGACACTTGTGATGTCACTGTAGCTTAGAGAGACACTTGTGATGTCACAGTAGCTTGCATGACAGAAAGGCACTTGTGATGTCACAGTAGCTTACCTGACAGAAAGGCACTTGTGATGTCACAGTAGCTTACCTGACAGAAAGGCACTTGTGATGTCACAGTAGCTTACCTGACAGAAAGGCACTTGTGATGTCACAGTAGCTTACCTGACAGAAAGACACTTGTGATGTCACAGTAGCTTACCTGACAGAAAGACACTTGTGATGTCACAGTAGCTTATCTGACAGAAAGACACTTATGATGTCACAGTAGCTTACCTGACAGAAAGGCACTTGTGATGTCACAGTAGCTTACCTGACAGAAAGACACTTGTGATGTCATCAGTCGCTAACTTGAATATTGTAGTTTTGTATTGATAACTTATGAAGGAATGGATGACAACAGCACAGGTCTACTATCATTCATTGCGCTACAGAATGTTTCTCACCTTTAATAAATCAACCAGTAATAGATGCAATAGACTGTAATGTGATCTAATAGATGGTATGGGGCAATATTATTATTGGTTTTTTTTTTAAGAATAACAGGTTTGTTCCACACCGGAAAGACATGTACACAGTCTATGTTGTGCAGTAATAGGCATTTTATGTGTGGTTGTATGGTACAATTCTCCTAGTTCTCTAGTCCATCTGTAATATTGCATATAATACAGCCCGCCACAATTTTTTTTCCGATGGATTTCAAATGAATCAGTGAAAAAAGAAAACTCTTCAAGCATCTTCATGAAATTGGAGGCATATGAAGTTATACACTAGGTCCATAGTTCTGTGAGGGCCGTATTATTAATTTGTATTGCACTTCGTATTTGAAAATTTATTCAACATTTGAAGAAGCTTAACATTAAATTACAAAAAATTTCTGTTTTAAATTTTTTTTTAGTTTAATTGCCATTTAGATAGGAGTTTGTATAGGAGCACGTGTATTACATATAAGGATTAGTATGCCTCTTCTCTGCTTTTCCTAATTATATACATTTTCTAATATGTTACTTATCCTTACATACTAAGGAAATTCTACCTAAATAAATGGAGAAATTCCATACATACAACTACATTATTTCCCAGACACAGAATATACAGTAAAAAGTAAACTTCACTTTAGGATTTGAGGCAAACCCCTGGATGTACCTGAGGACAGGCTTGTCGCCGGTTAGGTAGATGAAGCGCTTGTGTAGATGTTCAATTTGCTCTGCAGAGACTGAAAAGACAAAATCAGAAGAATAATGGTTTAATTCACCCCTCGCAGTCAGGCTTTTAGACTGTATTGTGTCATGAGTTTCCTTGGCATCGGCTGAACCAGGATGTCACAATTTTACAATTTCTCATATCAGCTGTAGGAGATGCTCAGCAGGGATTTACATCAGTAATGGCACTGCTGGCACGCCGCCCGAATCTAATAAAACGCCCTTGTATTACTTGGCAAGTGCCCAAAAGAAATGCCTAGAACAGAAAGCATCCAAATCATTTGTCTATTAAATACAGAGTGAAGAAAAATGTTAATCAATTTAGCTACAGTATACGGAATCTGACTACAGTATATATCCACTATTACATAGGCCTGATCTGAAAACACCAGAAAATGTTCACATATTTGTTAGAAAGCTCTTTACAATCATTGATAAAACCTAGCAATAACTGTTCACATTTCCTGCGGCACCATCACAAGAAATATTGTCCAGTTACAGCAGTTAATGACCTATTCGAAAGCTAGGTCATCAATATGAGATCGGTGGGGGACCGACACATGGCGCCTCCACCAATCAGTGGTTACTTGTGCCGGGGGGGGACGCTGGATGTCTAAACTTGGTCAGAGATGCATAGCTCAGCTCTATTCAATGTATAGCAGCTGCTGCCATGTACAGCACAACTACCCCTATTCATAAGAACAGGAGTGGACCTTCAGTACTCTGCAGCAGCTACTACACATTGAATGGAGCTGCACTTTGAAAGCTTTGCTGAAACTGTATAGATCTGGCGGACACAAGCACAATACAGCTAATGGATGAGGGTGCAGGTGTTGGACCCCAATAGACCTCATATTCAATATGGTGTGACACAACAACTCCTAAGGATTAAGTAATGCTTATTGAAATATATATTATTTCTGAAGAATGCAAGTCAGGATAGGCCCTCCAGAACAGGCTCCTTTGGAAGACACCTGATTATGGTGAACTCTCTTCTGCGAGATAATAATTTTTTTTTTGCTGAAGCTTTACTATATGTTCACTGCTCCAGCTGATAGTTTAGAAGAGAGGAGCTTTTATTTCTTAGCCCCTCTTTCCTGTCTCCTTTGTAGTAGTGTCTGACACTGAACAACATAACTTGTACTAAGTGAAGTAGTACTACCTATATTTAGCCAGGACCGAGAAACACTCTGTGTAACTACAGACTTATGAATTCCCCCAGCACACGCAGTGTGTGCTGGGGGGATTCGCCGCTTTCTGACCCGGGATCGGAGGGTATGTATAAGCTATGCATATTCCTGGCCAGCGAGGCCATGCCCACTGGCCGGGAGTATGTATAACGCATACACACCCTCCGGTCCCAAGTCAGAAACCGGCGAATCCCCACAGTACAGAGCGCGTGCGTTGGGGGGATTTATAAGTCTGTAGTCACACAGAGTGTCTGCAGACTTATCAATTTGGACCTAATAATCCCTTTAATGTACAGAAAAATCCTTGAAATACTACTATTACACAAAACATGTGCCCTTTCCCAGTTTCTTTGACTCCTGAGAAACAAATCTACCATGCTGTGGCTGATACATCATAGTGTCAGTATAAAACATTTTGGAAAAACATTACTGATGGCTGCTTTCCTGCAGAAAATGGCTAGTATTGCAGATTAGCCACACTGAAAATGCATGGGGATAAGCTGCAACACTAATTACAACTTTTAGACAAGAGTGGTGCTGTATCTGGAAGAAAGCAGCATAAATCATTTTTGAAGCACAATTCTGCATTGACTGACAGTCGGGTCTAATGCTGATCCGGCTGTCAGTCACTGCCGGGGGCGCGGTCTCAGCTGTCGCTCTCTATAATCAGAGCGGTGACTGAAGCTGTATCGGCATTGCCCTTGTGATAGGTTGAATAAAGTTAATTGCCTCCCGGCAGCAGGTGCTGGGCAGCTTCAGAACCCTATTAACCTGAAGATTAACCCCATATCTGCAGGTTAATAGTGTTTTTTCACGATACACTTTAAACCTGTCTGGTTCCCAAACACTGTTGAACTGCCACTATTAAGTCATAAAACCTTTTTCCTGCATTAACATTAGGTATTTATTTTACTATATGCATGTACCTATTTGTGCAATATCAGGTTATATACCATCTCAGACAAGATGCAAATTAATGTGGACTAGTCCGGGGGGTGTTTATTCACCTGGACCAATCCTGCCGCTATAGCTTCAATCATGCCACTGTAATTGAAGTTCTCTGTACCGCTGCTGTCCTCTCTTCGGCCCTTGAACCATCTCACAGGCAACGCTTAGGTGCTGGAACCTGTGGAGTGAAGCCGGGTGTACTGTCCCTGGCTTTATCAGCTCACTGCGTGCTCCTCGGAGGCAGTGCTCCACAGGACAAGATACGGCAAATAAGATGCCCTGCATAAGTGCAAATGTCCAGGGGCCAACAAGAGAATGTGGGCAGCATAGGAAATTTCAATCACGCCCATAGGGGAGTAGTTGTAGCTCCTGGGGGAGGATTTGTCTAGAGGGGTGAACGCCCCATGGTAACACAAAACCCCATACATAATTAAATAAATACACAACACACATATAATTGAAGAAAATGGCCATGATGTTTATTCAGGGTAACCAAATTAACTTTAATAAATTAATAACTAAAATATCAATGAATAAACCTCCAATAAACCAATCCACCCAGAGAGCTGGGCAATTTTTCCCAACTCAGCGAGACATGCCACCCCCCCCCCCAAAAAAAAAACACCACAGCTACTTCTCAATCATAGACTGGAAATCCAAATTAAAAATGTCTAGACCAATATCTGAAAGATGAACCAAATCACGCCTGTAAATGCATAAGGCATAAAACTCTCCATTCCTTTATTGACTCTTCTCCAATTTATTTCTAGAAAAAATAGTTTAGGCCCGGACCAGATTAATCTAGAAACGATCTTAGAGAAAACAAAACAAGACTGAGGGAACTCAAGCTTTAGGCAGGAAATAACCTTTATCATTAGGGTTAAAAGATCCAACGTTTTGATTTTTCCAAGATTGTTCCCACCCAAATGAAAATTAATAAGATCAGGATAAGGAAAATGAATAGCTAATTTCTGGAGTTCCACAACTAAATTTATCCACTTCATTCCCCTGATGCTGTGCCAGAAAACTTGAAGTGAAGAAGAATTAAAGGACAGGTTCTCGGTTTAAGACCTTTGGCTAGCTCTCTTCTGCACTCAGAATATAAAAGAATGACCAATAATCCAAACTAAAAGGGGACCTGAAAGTGAATGTGAAAATTAATAATCATAGAGATTATGGCGAAGGTATAGTTTAAATCTTCCAGACTTCCATCTACCTAACCTCATAATTTTACCATCTCAAAGCCCCGACTGATAAGCATCCGTAGCTGCTCCGACCCGAAATGAATCGGATGTAATTTTAAGCCCGCCTTTTCCTAAACTGGCTAAATATTTCTTAAGAACAAAATTAAATTGGTAAATGGTTCTTTGTTAATATGAAGAAATGAAGGGCCTGTAACATTAGGCCTTCTCTCCCACTAACTTCCTGTATTAGCGACTGGGCAAATGATTGAGTAAGAAAAAGGATCTAGCTTTATTCTTGAGCCCCTACCCATTTGATCGGTTTTAGATTTCCTTATAAATACTAACATATGAGAATCGTTAAGCAGAACATCAGAAAACATCAACCCAGAAGGTTCATATTTTTTCGCCGAAACTAATTCACCTACCCTAAGTGCTGCAAGAAAGGCTAAGCAAAAAGCTGACCTAAATAAAACACATCTCGTCTAAATTAATGCATACTGAATCTAAAGATAAACAAAGATCATTCAACAAAGAGAAAGATATAGGGCATCTAGAGTCCGCTTTGTAATTGCCTCTCTTAAACCCCTTTAAGAACTGTTTTATCGGAAATAATTAGAGGGGGTTACCAATAATCTTCAAAATGAAAGACACACCCGCCAGGGACTTCGATATGGCTGAATATGATAGGCCTTTATTAATTAAGAACTCTGGGAACTTCAGTGCAGGAATAGGACTAGATTCCGCAAAGTCAAAATTGTTCATTAAACAGAAATTAACCCACTGATGCCATGCAACCGAATAATTGGCCCATGATCTATCGGCTAAAGAATTTTCAATGAAATGAGGAATTAACCCCAAATTATGTCCCAAAGATGAGGGGGCAAGGTGTTGCTTCGTTGTCGGCATCTAGTGCTTGTTGGTGAAATGCCGACCACTGGGGGTGACAAAGGGAGTTAGAATTTTTTTGCTTGTGCCTAATCTAGCCCTAAGCCAGATATTATATTTCCAGCAGTTCAAAACCAGCTGTTTAATAATCCTAGCCGCCCAGACATTTTTAGAAGAAAGGGTATTAATGTAAAAAATAAGACCTTGGTTAGCTGAAAAAACTAAAATTCTTGCATTTTGCATTAATGAGCCCCATAAATAAATGCAAAAAAAAATGGAAAAAAGTTCAAGGACCGAAGAATTTCTAGTCACATTATTGGATACCCAGTTTTCCGGCCACTGATGAACTGACCAATGAAATGAAAACAAGATTCCATAGCCTTTAGATGCATCCGTTGAAAATAAAAAAGGTAAAGAATCAGTCTGAACAAAGGGGCTCTGCGAGCAAGATCTACCATTGAAATTAGAGAGAAACTGTAGCCAAATTTTAACATCCTCTTTCAAATCTGAGCTATTCCTGATATGAGAACCAGGAGACAAATAGCCTTTTGTAGAGTCATAAAGGTGCCTTGAAAAACCGCAATCCATAGGAGTAACTCGTAGAGCAAAATTGAACAAACCTAGAACAGATTGGAGTTCCTTCAGGGTAATCTTCTTTGATAAAAAAAAAAAAACCCAATTAAACATAGTAACATAGTAACATAGTTAGTAAGGCCGAAAAAAGACATTTGTCCATCCAGTTCAGCCTATATTCCTATATTCCATCATAATAAATCCCCAGATCTACATCCTTCTACAGAACCTAATAATTGTATGATACAATATTGTTCTGCTCCAGGAAGACATCCAGGCCTCTCTTGAACCCCTCGACTGAGTTCGCCATCACCACCTCCTCAGGCAAGCAATTCCAGATTCTCACTGCCCTAACAGTAAAGAATCCTCTTCTATGTTGGTGGAAAAACCTTCTCTCCTCCAGACGCAAAGAATGCCCCCTTGTGCCCGTCACCTTCCTTGGTATAAACAGATCCTCAGCGAGATATTTGTATTGTCCCCTTATATACTTATACATGGTTATTAGATCGCCCCTCAGTCGTCTTTTTTCTAGACTAAATAATCCTAATTTCGCTAATCTATCTGGGTATTGTAGTTCTCCCATCCCCTTTATTAACTTTGTTGCCCTCCTTTGTACTCTCTCTAGTTCCATTATATCCTTCCTGAGCACCGGTGCCCAAAACTGGACACAGTACTCCATGTGCGGTCTAACTAGAGATTTGTACAGAGGCAGTATAATGCTCTCATCATGTGTATCCAGACCTCTTTTAATGCACCCCATGATCCTGTTTAAAGCATTGCGCAATTTAAAAATCTTCACATCAGGAAGTCTACATTCCATCTTAGCCGAATCTAAGGTTATACCAAGGAAGTCCAAAGACTGAATTTGTAAAACAGTTTTTCAAAGGCAATTGGAACCCCAAATTTGTTACACCTTAAAATAAATTTGTTCAATAAATCAAGGCAAATCTGAGAGTCGGGGGACCTATAAAAAGAAAATCAGCGAGGTAATGCAGCATGCCCCCGTTGGGGAAATCCGACTCGATGACCCAATGTAAAAAAGAAGTTTCAAAATAAAAACAAGAGAGGGAAAAACCCATGGGTAGACATTTATCAAAGAAAATGTTATTATCAATACAAAAGCTCAAAGAATTAAAGACAGCTGGATAAACCAGGAGGAGTCTAAGCGCTGATTTAATATCCGAATTAAACATTAACGCATTTTGACGAAATTTTTTAAGTAAATCTACCACTGAATCAAAAGAAGAATAGCTCACCAAACACAAAGATTTATCTACCGCATCATTAAGTGAAAAACAATGAGGGTACGATAAATGATGTATCATTCGGAAAGAACCTGGTTTCTTCTTAGGGACAATACCCAGTGGGGAAATATGAAAATCCGGAAATGGAGGGTAATCAAATGGACCTGCTATTCTGCCTAATTCCAATTCTCTGTATATTTTTTCTCTTGCTATATCAGGGAATCTTGACAATGAGGGCAAGTTATTAACCCATTTGCAACCCATCCCTCTAAAAGGGGGGATATAAAACCCTTGAGGAAAAACCCTGGTATAGCAAGTCCCTACTCACCTGATCTGGATACCTGTCTAACCATGCTATCATTTTTTCCAATTTCACTGTTGTCAGGGCTTTTGAGACTAAGTTCTCTAACCATGGACTACTGTGTGATCTGCTTTTCAAAACATTTAGACATGGGTTGAGAACCCCTGCAGAAAGAGCACTTGTGGCGAAACCCGCAATTATTGAGCCACTTACAAGACGTTTCATTAAACACAAAGCAAACGTCCTTCCTATTGAAATTGTTGACAGGTTGCCTGACAAATGAGTGTCTCTGTGGGAGCATCAAATTGATCCAAAGACCAACATCCTTCACACCCCAGCTAACATTTGGATGAACGGCCAATTTTTGTCTAAAAGCCTCATCATAACTCAGCCTGGCCATGCCTCCAAAGTTACGATAGGCTTCTAAAATTATGCTGATATGCTGAAGAAGTCCACTGCATCAATTAGGGAATTTCTCACCGAGACCAGCAGAGTAAATGGAAAATGCCTAGAGACAATTATTAAGATTTAAGGGCTCCACGTTTTCTATCGTCTTAATCGGATTTATCATCTTTCTTTTTCCAATTTACCCAACTGTTCCTTCTGTGGCAATAGAGAAAACAGATCAACATAATTTCTACTCCATATAAGATCCTTGACGGAGGTGCTCAAATAGAAACCCAAAGGAGATAGTTCACAAGTCAGCGCCTCCTTCAAAAGATTCTGTGTAACAATGCTGTTGGTGATAGAAGGGACACTGTTAGCATCAGATATATGCTGATTGGCTGCAGGCAAAGCAGGTTTAGCTGCTTCACCTAAAGCCTCAGCCAAAATTCCCTTAATTAGTAAACTGAGGTTGGTGGGGGAGACAGACAGGGGTACATGGAACATCTCACCCCTTCTGGAAAAAACGGTGTGCTGGTACGGATCTGCGACACATAGCCCGCGCTCGAGCCCTGTGAATAGGGCGAGCGCAGCTGAGCAGCTACTGTCGGCATGCTGTCTTCCTCCTTGTCAGATTCTGGGGCAGAAGCTCTCCATGATGGTGCCACGTCCGGCACGGAACAATGGGCAGTCACCGGAGCCTATGCGTCCCTGGAAGGATGTGCCGCCGCAGCACTTTTAAAGCTGCGGCAGTTTGACACGCCACTGGCGACTCCTGATGACATCTACGGCGCCAGCAGATGACGCCGGTGAAAGTTTTGCGCCAGGCTGCGAGACTTCCGAGAACAGGGCAATCGTGTCTTCGCGTGCACTTCCTGTGCATGGCTGCCACACTTCACTGAAGATGACGGAGGTGAGTATGACACGTGGGCCTTTGAATCTGCCAGGCACTCCCGCTTCTCAGTAGGGCAGGCGAGTCTTCTACCGGAGACTGGTAAGGGGAACGCGGATTTGGAGCAGGAGATCTGGCTTCGACTGCTGCTGCAGAAGGTTTTATAGCCAAGCAGCTTCTTAGCCATTCAGCTACATCATCTTCACTGGCCCTCAGCACCAGCTGCTGTATAAGGTTTTTCATTCTGTGATTTTCTTTTCTTCTCATAGATGAATGGGAAAACTGGCCACAAAGTAGGGCTTTTATAGATAAAATCTTACCGGTCTTCTTTGCATCCATCAATGAAATTGCACAGAAAGTGCACCAAAACAACTGGTCAGAACTGGAATCAACATGCTCGTGGCTCCCACAGCTTACTGAGCTGACCTTTTGACCCTGGCTTTGTAGCCATAAACAAAAGACACACCATGACCAAAATGATTATTTAGGGTCTGTGTTACCATGAGATCCCCCCTATATTTTATTTTCGGGGGAGGGCTACCATTAGTTCATGTTAATTTGAATATGTTCTGCAGCAGTATATAAATTGATTTTGCACATTTATTTGCATTCATAAAGTATTATAGTAGTACAAAAAAACACTTGACTGCAGGAATGAGATTGTACAACGAAATGGTGGCGGTTGAACAGTGTTTACAGACCTGACCGTTATTATTATTATTATTATTATTATTTATTGTTATAGCGCCATTTATTCCATGGCACTTTACATGTGAGGAGGGGTATACATAATAAAAACAAGTACAATAATCTTAAACAATACAAGTCATAACTGGTACAGGAGGAGAGAGGACCCTGCCCGCGAAGGCTCACAATCTACAAGGGATGGGAGAGAATACAGTAGGTGAGGATAGAGCTGGTCATGCAGCGGTTTGGTTGATCGGTGGTTACTGCAGGTTGTAGGCTTGTCGGAAGAGGTGGGTCTTCAGGTTCTTTTTGAAGATTTCGATGGTAGGCGAGAGTCTGATGTGTTGTGGTAGAGGGTTCCAGAGTAGGGGTGATAATCGTATACAAGATTTCTCTCGTGTGTGGGACGAGGAGATAAGAGGGGAGTAGAGAAGGAGATCTTGTGAGGATCGGAGGTTGCGTGTAGGTAAATACCGGGAGACGAGGTCACAGATGTATGGAGGAGACAGGTTGTGGATGGCTTTGTATGTCATGGTTAGGGCTTTGTACTGGAGTCTCTGGGCAATGGGGAGCCAGTGAAGGGATTGACAGAGGGGAGAGGCCGGGGAATAGCGGGGGGACAGGTGGATTAGTCAGGCAGCAGAGTTTAGAATAGATTGGAGGGGTGCGAGAGTGTTCGAGGGGAGGCCACAGAGCAGGAGGTTGCAGTAGTCAAGGCGAGAGATGATGAGGGCATGGACTAGGGTTTTTGCAGATTCTTGGTTGAGGAATGAACGGATTCGTGAAATATTTTTGAGTTGAAGTCAGCAGGAAGTGGAAAGGGCTTGGATATGTGGTTTGAAGGAGAGATCAGCGTCAAGGATTACCCCGAGGCAGCAAGCTTGTGGGACTGGGGAGAGTGGGCAGCCATTTACTGTAATGGTTAGGTTCGTTGGGGGGGTCACGTGAGATGGGGGAAAGATGATGAATTCTGTTTTGTCCATGTTAAGTTTCAGAAATCTAGCGGAGAAGAAGGATGAAATAGTGGACATTGAGGGATTCTGGTTAGTAGGGAGGTGATATCTGGTCCAGAGATGTAGATCTGTGTGTCATCAGCATAGAGGTGATACTGAAAGCCATGAGATTATATGAGCTGTCCCAGGCCAAAGGTGTAAATGGAGAAGAGCAGGGGCCCAAGGACTGAACCTTGTGGGACTCCGACAGATAGGGGGCGAGGTGAGGAGGTGGTGTGTGAGTGGGTGACGCTGAATGTCCGGTCTGTTAGGTATGATGAGATCCAGGATAGGGCCAAGTCTGTGATGCCAAGGGATGAGAGGGTCTGTAATAATAGGGAATGGTCCACTGTGTCAAAGGCAGCCGACAGGTCGAGGAGGAGGAGAACAGAGTAGTGTCGCTTGCTCTTGGTGGTTAAGAGGTCGTTGGTGACCTTAGTTAGGGCAGTTTCAGTGGAATGGTGTGACCGGAAGCCAGATTGTAAGCGGTCAAAGAGGGAGCAAGAAGAGAGATGGGAGGACAGTTCAAGGTAGACGTGTTGTTCCAGTAGTTTGGAGGCATAAGGGAGAAGTGATATAGGGCGATACCTAGATACAGAGGATGGGTCAAGAGAGGGCTTTTTGAGGATAGGTGTGATGGAGGCATGTTTAAAGCTTGTGGGGAAAACACCAGTTGTTAGTGATAGGTTGAAGAGATGGGTTAGGGTTGGGATGAAGACTGTGGTGAGGTTTGGGATGAGGTGGGATGGGAGCGGGTCAAGTGCACAGGTGGTGAGATGCGATCTTGAGAGTAGAGTGGCGAGTTGATCTTCTGTAATGGTGGAGAAGTTGGTTTTGGAGGTGGAGGGCAGGGAAGTCGGGAGGAAGGGCTCTGGGGCTTGTTTACCAAAACTGCCTCTGATGCTATCAATCTTCTGCTTGAAGAATGAGGCAAAGTCTTCAGCGGAGATAAGTGGGGAGGGAGGAGGTGCTGGGGGACGGAGGAGAGAATTGAAGGTGTTGAATAACTGTTTAGGGTTGTGAGACAGGGAGGATATGAGAGATGAGAAGTAGGTTTGTTTAGCTGTGGCGAGTGTGGTCTTGAAAGTAGTGAGGGACTGTTTGAATGCGATGAAGTGGTCGTTGGAGTGGGATCTTTTCCATCTGCGCTCAGCAGCCCTGGAAGCTCGCCTCAGTTCTTTGGTCAGGCTGGTGTGCCAGGGCTGTCTGTTGATTTTGCGAGCTTTGGTATGTGTAAGTGGGGCAGCAGATTCCAAAGCTACAGCTATTATTGTGTTATATAGAGCGGCAGCGGCATCCGCATTGTGTATGGAACTTATGTCTGTGAGAGGGAGGAGGGATTCAGAGAATGAATGTAGGTCAAGATTTTTAAGATTTCTGCGAGGGTGTGAAAGTTTGTGGGGTGGGGATTGTAGACATGGAGTGGAGAGAGATGAGAATGTGAGAAGGTTGTGGTCAGAGAGTGGAAGAGGTGAGTTAGAGAGGTTAGATAAGGAGCAGAGGCGGGTGAAGATGAGGTCCAGTGTGTGACCATATTTGTGAGTGGCTGCAGAAGACCATTGAGTGAGGCCGAAGGAGGAAGTGAGAGATAGAAGCTTAGTGGCAGCTGAGAGGGAAGTGTCAATAGGGATGTTGAAATCGCCCATGGGCGATGTCCGTTCCCTGTAACATTCTGAATATAGAGAACAACTCAGGAAACTATGGGCGATTTTTTTCTGGGGCAATTAAACAAGTTATCTAGGTCACTTATGCTGTAGAAAACTCGGCAATGTTATGTTTTATATTCTATCTGCATTCTGCCACTCATTTTCTATCATATGAAAAGGAACCGTAATAAAAGCAGGAACAATAGTGACCGGATACGGCTGGCATATTGAGGTCACCATCTTTTGATGCTCACACCATGGAAAATGTTGTAGTTATCCAGCGCAGTAAGGCTCCTGCTAAGGGCAGATGATGTTAAATAAAATGTACAAGTTCTATAGCTACAGGAAAATGTCATTCAGGGATGTACGGAACAGATATGGAACATCGCTGTCACTGATGGGGAGGAAATGATGAGCAATAGTAGGGACAGTAAAAAAAAAGAGAAATCGCCCATGTCTTACTGTAAGGTTATAGACTTGAACTTTTTCAAACTTTGAAGCCCTGTACTCAGGAAACAACGATGCATTTCGATATTGCAAGACCTGAAATTAACTCAGTGGCTATTCATCTACACAGCGCAGCGTCCATTCACCACACTAGCACTGCTCAGTTAGGAAAAACTAGATTATATACATAAATTGTTTAATTGCATAAAAAAAGTGTTCTTATTGGTATAAAAATAGACTAAATAGAAAAATCTGGGTTGGACGCAAAAATCTTGGCTTTTTTTGGCCTGTAACTACAGTTTGGAAAGTTTCCATGTGTGGAGTTATCTGGGAAGACTCATGCAAGAGTGCTAAAATGTGCTAATCCCTCAAGACATATCAAAGGGGTCATACATTACAAGGCCATGCAAGTTCTATGTTAAGTCTGAGTGCTGAAGTGAATTTACTGATGGTTTTTAAAGTGACCATCTGATTTTACATAGATTTCTAACGTCCTAGAGACAATTCAGAAGACTTAATCTGAGTTTAATGAACAAGCATTCCCAGAAACCGCTACAGTGAAGAGCAGGGAGCAGGCCCTTTTGATAGGTCTAAAGTTTTTTGTTATTTTTTAAATAGGGTCACTTTTAGTGTTCTGTTTTGTTAAATTGGGCATCATTTTCAAAAGTAAAAACTGATTCTATTCCAGAATATATTTGAATAAAAAGTAGGTTCTTTTCACATTTGTCAAACTTGATGGGAAAATTAGCACCACTGTACGTAGCACTGTTTTACTAGTCAAAGAATGGAGTCAGATAGCATTTCAAAATTATTATTA
This sequence comes from Ranitomeya variabilis, assembly GCF_051348905.1. Classification (NCBI taxonomy): domain Eukaryota; kingdom Metazoa; phylum Chordata; class Amphibia; order Anura; family Dendrobatidae; genus Ranitomeya; species Ranitomeya variabilis. The sequence goes on along the minus strand of NC_135232.1, from coordinate 209,353,524 downwards.
GAATAATAAGTATTTAGATAAAAACACAAAATGATGATGTAGCACGGGAAAAGAACCGGTCGCCTCTGCACCGAAACCTAAAAATATCACATTAAATAATATAACTATCATAAGGGTTCAAAATCGTACATTTGTGGGATTACAATGCTATCAGAAACTTCTGGAAAAATGTGAGGCAGAAACTAAAACAATGGGGTATTGAACTCAGCTAACGATCAACTGGTCATTCGATCACTCCCTTCTGAAACATACCAACCTTCTTAACACGACCTTCTGACACGCCTGTTACCTGTAGCCAAATTACTGAAACCGCTCCATTGGTTCAACAAGACCCCCATCACCATTAATGAATGGACAAATAAAACTAAATAAATATTCAGACTGCAAGAGATGCCAAGTTGGGAACCATTCTCACATTCTACCTTTATAAAGGTGTGGCAGCCATGGATCACCTAGAAAACTTCACTTCAACAAACTACAGCCTCTTAGTTGCTATGGTACTATGTTTAGATTTATCAAATTTCAGTCCTTTAAAGGGAATCTGTCAGTCGATTCAGGATGCTCTTCTCCAGGTAATTGACTAGTTTCTCAATGTATGCACACATTGAAGAGACCTGTCAATCAACTGGAACAGTGAGAGGAGAAGCCAGCCTTGGGAAGTACTGGACTAATTAGGACTCTCTCTATAGTCCTGGGCCCTTCAAACTAAGTGTTCTCAGAAGCACTTCAGGGTTTCAGAGAAAAACATACCTGGATGCAATCACACAGCCAAGGTTTAATTCATGCAGCCCATGGTTTGGGCAGCACAAAGCAAGTAATAGGCTCCCTTTAAAAGTTTTCCGTGAACCCACCATGACACCCAACCCCCACCTCTTCTTTCCCCTCTTAGGCTATTGTTAAGTTGCTATCTTAAAAAAGATTTATGTTTGGACCTTGTGTCTCCCCTACATATATGTATTTGCGAATTGAGATACTGATCTGGCTTTTATCCTAAGTCATATTGCACGACTCATTAAAGGGTTGATTGTGACTTGTAGGATCGCTACTTCCAACAGGTGGCGCTATAGAGTTCAAGTCCTCTTTTTCTCTGAAGAGGCAATTTGCATACTACATATATGAAATAATTGTTACTATTGGGACCATTATCTTTGTATGTTCTACGATATGTAATATCATAGAGCTGTGTTTTTCAGTCTTATCCTGAAATGACTAAAGAACAATTTAAAAAAATGTATCAAATGGGTATCAACCACATACCACAGAAGTGTGGCTAGTGATTAGTACATTGTGTTATGTCATGTCCGAATGATATTGAAAAGCCCTCCAGGCCTCTAGTGACCATCCAAAATAAACAAAGTAAAGAAATAATGCCGATACCTGTGCGGCATATAAGACAAATCCAATCCAAGAGGATATCAGTGAGACCAAATGGGCCGCCCAATACAAATACATATAAAAAAGAATTGAAAGTCCGTATTACCCAGTGCAGTGCACAGTAACAGAAAATGCTCCAAAGCTAATGCGAAACACATGATGGAGTATTTACTGCCGCTGAGTACTGGCATTACTGGGATCCACTAGGATTGTATTTGCCTTATATGTAGTAAGGCCGTACTGGGCCGCAGGCCTTCAAAGGGAGGACGCCATGACAGGGTTAAGTGATAATACATGAGAAAGCATTGGGTTGAGGGAATTTTGGGTGGGGAAGGGTTAATAAATTTGAATCAGGGGAATGATGTATGGCTAGGGGGAGGGAGATTGGGGAGAAGAGGCGGAGTAAGGGCGGGCAGTATAAGGGGCAACGGCCATCTCAGTGGGGCAACCATTTTAGGTCCCCCACCGTACTAGAAACAAGCTCAGAGCTGATTTTAGTTATGGAGATTGAGGCGATTTTGCAGCAATTGAGAGCGGCTGCGGGAACCAGAGGTGCGGGATGGCTGCAGGCATCCATTCAGGGCCTGCTGCCTGATGAGGGAGCCGACCAACCCCAAGGTTTAAGTGCAGGGCGACGGACTCGGAGGTCTAGGCCTCCGGAGCACCTCAGCCCTGAGGCTACCCCCAGGGCCCGGCGCCGTATAAGGAGCCCCTCTAGGGACCCTCCGGCCGCGGTCACGAAGCGTCGGCAGCCGGCGCGTAAACCTGCGGCTGGGAGGAATCCGCAACACCGGCGGGGCCTGCAACAGGGGGAGGTGTCGGCCTCCCCTGCAGCGATGGCGTCTGGAGGAAGCGTGGATCCAGGAGCAGGAGCGGCCTCTGCCCAACCAGGAACGGGCTCGGCTCGGCGGGGCAGAGAGGTACTGAAGAGCACACGAGGGCCTGCTAGTCAGGTGCCTTCAGCGCAGGGGGGAAGCCGGCAACGCGAGCACTCACCAGCAGCAGAAGGAGCCAGGGATCCGGGGTCAGGAACGGCTGGGGCCCCTTCGGTTCGGCCCCAGGCTCGGCATTCATCCAGCAGCAGTGAGGAGTCGGCGGGGCGAGCATCAGCACGCAGGGCGGCTGGTGAGTGGCAGTGGGGAGTCTCCTCCTGCTCATCGGCTGCTGCTGCTGCTACAGAGAGCAGAGCTGGACGTCCCTGTGCTGCAGCTGGGAGGGGGAGGGGGAGGGGGGGCGAAGCTGACCGCAGGCATGGAGGAGATCGCTGTGTAGTAGGAGGGAGGGAATCTCTGGCCACTGGGGAGGGGGAGAGGAGGGGGGAGCATGGATTAGGCCATTCATTTAGAAGAAGAGGATCATCAGATGGATTTGAACCAGGACATGTGGGACGTATGGACACTGGGGACGCAGCGGTCGAGTCAGGCTGGCTGCACACTGCATCAACTTCCATGGGACAGCACGAGGATGGAGGAAGCACGCGCCCAGAGAGATCGCGTCAGGACGCCGGATTGGCGGCTGCTGGGAACACAGCACCCAGGCAGCCAGGTGAGCGAGACTGCACTTCTTTTTACTTACCTGCACTAGCCTCAAATGTGAATGCAAGGGGGGAGGAATTATCTGTTGGGGGGGCTAGTGGCGGCTCTGGTGTTTTATTACAAAGTCTTAAAGATTTAGTGCAGTTATGGGAGGCGGGGAGTGCGCAGGGTACGTTATCTCCCTCGGCGGCTTGGTTAGGTAATAGAAGGGGTATAGGGGATGGAGAAAGAAGTCTGGAGTCACGTCCTGTGGTACAGAGCGAGGTAACGGGGGTTACTGCGGCGGCTGGGGACGAGGCGGCTTCGGGCAACGCAATAACGGGTCAGGTATCCACGGCGGTTGATAACGGGGGCAAAGATAAAGATGAAGCAGTGCGTTTAGGGGATGCTGCAAAATGTGAAGTGTATGTCTGTTTTGAGGGGCCTCTGGGAACACATTTAAAGCAGGAAGTAAGGGATAGGATTTGGAAGGGGGAATACGTGGAGATATTCTCACTTCTCCCACTCGAACGTTTTAATTTAGACAGGGTCAGACGGGATGAGTATAAAAAGGAAGACGAGGAGAGGAGACGTTTTCGTTTGATACCCCGCACATTCAATAATTGGTTACAGGCTTTCGCTATATTGGCTAGTGTGATTGGGGAAAAAGCGCCAGAAAATTGTTCGCCCCTATTCTGCTATATGGATACCATAGGGGAGGCATATAGAGTATACGGGGGACAAGGATGGTTGAGATATGATGAACAATTCCGCCAGAGGAAAGCAGTTCGTCCAAACATTAGATGGGAACATAAAGACATAGCTCTATGGATGAGAGTGACGGCCCCTGGAAAAGGGGGTTCGGGTTCACAATCGTTTCTTGGGGGCACCGGGGGTTCAGGGCAGTCAGGGCACTCGGTGGCCGTACAGAAAGGACTGTGCTTCTCATACAATGACGGCGCATGCAGGTTCGGCGCCAAGTGCAAATTCAAACACGAGTGTTCCGCCTGCGGAGGTAATCATGGGGTGTCGAAGTGCTTCAAGGGAGGAAAACAGAAGGGATCTGAGGGTTTTGAAAAAAGGGGTGACACCGGTTCGGCTGGAAGAGATGGAGCACTTCCTAAATAAATACCCTGACAAAGAGGCTGCAAAATTGTTGCGTGATGGTTTTCGGGAGGGATTCAAGATCCCTTTTGTTGACATGGAGGTGAGGTTATCAACCAGGAATTTGAAATCAGCCAGGGAATTCCCAGAAGTGGTCACTGAAAAATTGCAAAAAGAAGTGGCTTTAGGTAGAATGGCTGGGCCGTTTAACACAGCCCCCATGGTTAACCTGAGAGTGTCGCCATTGGGGGTTGTACCAAAAAAGGAGCCTAACAAGTTCAGGTTGATTCATCACCTCTCATTTCCGAAGGGCTCTTCGGTAAACGATGGAATTGACCCCCAATTGTGTTCTGTGTTATATACTTCTTTTGATTCGGCAATGTCATGGGTTAGAAAATGTGGACAAGGGGCCATGTTGGCAAAGACGGACATTGAGGCAGCGTTTAGACTGCTACCAGTTCATCCGGACAGTATGCATTTGCTTGGTTGTTTTTGGGACGGGGGATTTTTTGTGGATCGTTGTTTACCGATGGGGTGTTCATTGTCATGCGCCTATTTCGAAGCATTTAGTACGTTTTTAGAATGGGTAGTTAAGGACGTGACAGGACTCGGTTCTTGTGTTCATTATCTGGATGATTTCTTGTTTGTTGGGTCGGCCTTTTCTTCGGATTGTTCGGTTTTACTTCACTCGATGGAAGGGGTGGCTAAAAAATTTGGCGTTCCGTTGGCAGCGGAAAAAACGGTTGGGCCTGTTACATCTTTGAGTTTTCTGGGTATTGAAATCGACACGGTGGCAATGGAGTGTAGATTGCCTGAGGACAAACTGGTGAACATGAGATTGGAGGTGAAGCGTGTGGGTAGCTTGAAGAAGGTAACACTTCGTGAGGTCCAGTCGTTGCTTGGTAAACTGAACTTCGCATGTCGGATCATGCCAATGGGAAGAGCCTTTTGTCGTAGACTTTCATTGGCCACGGTTGGGATTAGGGCGCCAAATCATTTCATACGGCTTAGAAGGGATCTGAAGGATGATTTGAAAGTTTGGGAATTTTTTCTGGATTCATACAATGGAAAGTCACTCTGGATTGCGCCGGTGGTGTCGGCGGAGTTTCTCGGCATTTTGGTCGGTTCAGCGGACGAATCGGGTTTTTCTTTGTTTTTTCGGAACGAATGGTTAGTGGCCGAGTGGCCAAAAACGTGGAAAGAGAACGGTTTAGTGGCTGATATTACACTACACGAAGTTTTTCCTATCGTGGTAGCTTTGACACTATGGGGAGGCAATGTTCGAGACAAGAAAATATGTTTTTGTTGCGGCTCAGTTGGGGCCATGGAGGCTATTAATTCGTTGTCATCATCAAAACACTCTCTTCTGCGAGTTTTACAACAATTGGTTTGGGCTGGTTTGAATTTTAATTTGTGGGTCACGGCGGAACTTGGGGTTTTGAAATATAACAAAATTCTTGAAGCTCTTTCTTCTTCGCAGTGGGATCGTGTTCGGGAGTTGGCACCTCAAGTGGAACCCACGGGGAAGGTTTGTTCAGAGGAGCTTTGGAATCTTCCGCTGGGGCAGTGAGAGACTTGTTGGCCAGATCGCTGTCGGCTGGAACTTGGTCGCACTATACGAGGGCCTGGGATTCTTGGGTCCGGTGGAAAAATCAGATGAGTGCGGATTTAGAGGACGAAAGCAAATTGATTTTATTTATCGGTCATATCTGGGAGTCAGGTTGGTCAGTGTCAAAAATCAATAATTCGTTATCAGGCTTGGCTTTTGGCTTTAAACTTAGAGGGTTGCAGGATTTGACAAAATCGTTTCTGGTCCGGCAGGTGGTAAAAGGCTGTCGTAAAGGCTGGAAGGTGTCAGACGGTAGGCGGCCGGTGTCATATGAAGTTTTATTAAATCTGGAAAATCAGTTAGAGGCTGTGTGTTCGGATATGGGGGAAGTAATTTTGTTTAGATTAGCATTTTCTCTAGCATTTTTTGGTGCGTTTCGGTTAGGTGAATTGGTTAGTCCTTCCAAGTGTAAGAAAGGTGGTATACTGAGGCAGGATGTGGACATGTTTGGGGACAGGCTAGTGATAATTTTGCGTTCTTCCAAAACGGATACTGCAGGTAAAGGTTGTCGAGTGGTTCTTTTTGAGGTAAACGGCTCTCCAGTTTGCCCGGTAAAATGTTTGAGGGAGTTCCTGTCTGGTCCAGGTTCGGGGGATTGCCCATTGTTAGTGCATAAGGATGGGTCATTTCTCTCCCGTTTTCAATTTTTGACTGTATTTAGACATTGTTTGGAAAAAGGGGGCATTTCAGCGAAGAATTTTAGTGGGCATTCATTCCGGATTGGGGCGGCAACGGAGGCTGCCAGGAGGGGTCTAGGAGATGAAATGGTTCAGAGGATCGGTCGGTGGGAATCAGTAAGATTTCGTTCTTACATTCGCCCGTCTTTGTTGTAACGGATTGATCTAATTGACCGCAGTTTTCCTTTTCAGTTATACGGTGTTGATGTTTCCTTTTCTATTTTCAGAGCCGAGGCAATTGCTTATTTGGATCATGGGTCATTCATTTGTATTCTGGGCGGCATTGAGGGCCGACGTTCGGCCGGACGGGAGACAACTGGGAGTGCCCCGATCGCGTGGAACCCTGAGGTGGATCGGAAAAAGGGGTATGATGTGGAAGCAATTGCTGTCGGAATTCCACAGATTTGTTCGATTGGATCGGGTGCCAGACTTGTTGGTGGTTCATTTGGGGGGCAATGACTTGGGCAAACGTCCCTGTAGGGAACTAATTAAGGATATCAAGTTTGACATGTTACGGCTTTGGTCTATGTTTCCACGTTTGTTGGTTGTTTGGTCGGACATTGTGCCCAGGAAGGTTTGGCGCGAGGCAAGATCTGTTCATGGTGTGAACAAGGCGAGGATTAAGTTAAACAGAGCGATTTCACGTTTTATGGTGAGAAATGGGGCACTTGTGGTTCGGCATAAGGATCTGGAGTCTGGGCAAGGGGAATACTGGAGGAAAGATGGGGTCCATTTAAATGCGATAGGTCTAGATTTGTGGTGTCTGGCGATTCAAGAGGGCATTGAGAAAGGTATTTTGGTATGGCGTGACATAAATGTTTGAGGGGTCAGAACATTTATGCTGGTGGCGTGGGGGGGGAGGTCCTCGAGGTTGGTGGTGATGGAAATGGTGGATCGGAGGGGGGGGGGATCTCTAAGGTCCTGGACTCCCCCGTGGGTGAACAAATTTGGAATGGAACAAAAAGATCACATGGAGGTGATAATTAGGATATATGGGTAATTTTGGAGGAAATTGGCCGGGTGAGTCTATGGGCGTCTCTGAGCTGGAGCGTAGCGGCTAGAGGCAAGACGTGACCTGGAGGCCAAGTTTTACGGTTATGGAAGACAAGTTTTTATGGTCTGGAGGCCAAGTTTATTACATTTTGGGGCTTCGAGGACCACCCTCCCCGTGGTTAATGTTTAATAAATAAACTGTTTGTTATTATGTGTTAATAAACGGCTGCTGTGGCCAACTTATCCAAATACCATTGTGGTCAGTTTTTTATTTTAGATAAAGCGGTCGGGCCGTTTGGTTGAAGGGTAAAAATGAGGAGTAAAAAAGGTGGGTAGAGAAACTCATGGGGATTCACGTATACCAACTGTCAAGTAAGGCCGTACTGGGCCGCAGGCCTTCAAATTGAGGACGCCATGACAGGGTTAAGTGATAATACATGAGAAAGCATTGGGTTGAGGGAATTTTGGGTGGGGAAGGGTTAATAAATTTGAATCAGGGGAATGATGTATGGCTAGGGGGAGGGAGAATGGGGAGAAGAGGCGGAGTAAGGGCGGGCAGTATAAGGGGCAACGGCCATCTCAGTGGGGCAACCATTTTAGGTCCCCCACCGTACTAGAAACAAGCTCCCACCCACCCTCCCTTTTTTGTTGGTTGCTTTGGAAACGTTCATAGGTGATGTCAAGGTCGTTAAGAAAAAGGGGTTATTATCGTTGTATTGCTCGAATTATTGCGTTATGTTTTCTGTTGTTTTGTCGCGGCAGCAAGGCGTGGGGGGGGAGGTCCTCGAGGTTGGTGGTGATGGAAATGGTGGATCGGAGGGGGGGGGGGATCTCTAAGGTCCTGGACTCCCCCGTGGGTGAACAAATTTGGAATGGAACAAAAAGATCACATGGAGGTGATAATTAGGATATATGGGTAATTTTGGAGGAAATTGGCCGGGTGAGTCTATGGGCGTCTCTGAGCTGGAGCGTAGAGGCAAGACGTGACCTGGAGGCCAAGTTTTACGGTTATGGAAGACAAGTTTTTATGGTCTGGAGGCCAAGTTTATTACATTTTGGGGCTTCGAGGACCACCCTCCCCGTGGTTAATGTTTAATAAATAAACTGTTTGTTATTATGTGTTAATAAACGGCTGCTGTGGCCAACTTATCCAAATACCATTGTGGTCAGTTTTTTATTTTAGATAAAGCGGTCGGGCCGTTTGGTTGAAGGGTAAAAATGAGGAGTAAAAAAGGTGGGTAGAGAAACTCATGGGGATTCACGTATACCAACTGTCATGTCCTAGGGCAGCCATTATTTAATTACATTATTTTTTATGTTCATTAGAGGCCAAGTGGGTTTGTGCAATATCATTTTGTGGTATGTGGTATATGGTTACTTTCTAGATACATTTAGAGGTTTTTCTGCATAGGTGACAGGTCCATTTCCTACATCACCGTATTACACTTTCAAGGCTATGTTCACACCTTGCGTTTTTTGCTGTGCTTTTTTAATGGAAATCTTAAGTTGCATTTACAGTACCAGCAAAAGCTATGAGATTTCAGAAATCTCATACACACACATTGGTTTTTTTTCCTGACTGAACTGGAAAACTGCTGCATTTTTGCTGCGTTTTTTCACCCACAGAAAGCAATGGGTAAGTGCAATGATGCAACAAAAAACGCAGGTATCAGGTTTTCCTTTGTTTTTGGCGCAAAAACCTAAGGAAGCTGCATCATGGTTTTTTGGGGGCACTAAACTTTATCAACGTGCACAAGAGACAATGTTCACATTGGCTGTGAACGCGCAGGACCTGTCTGACGGCACCGCGAGCATGAAAACTTTTTTCCGCTCCCGGTGACCTCAGACAAGGAATAGGAGTTCACAGTGAGACATTGAGAACATGGTACTCAGTGTCTCTGCTGGATGACAGGCTGTATGGTCGCATCATGCAACCATCCAGCCTGCCATCTAGATATAGCAGAGCTGCACCCATCGTGGGAGAAATGGATTATCTGGATTATCAACATATCTGCGGAAAGGTGAGGAATATTGTTGTTTGTTTGCATTTAACTATTTTGCAGACAGCAATTGCGTATCTAGAATGGGTGATGTCATAAGTAGGGTTTAATTAAGATTTATTAAAGGAATTGGTGTAATTCTTTCAATTAAAGGACTTTTTTCTGTGTGTGTGTTTTTATACAATATGACTATGAGGTTAGTAATGGGGCGTCTTATAGATGTGACATCAACCCCCCTATCTATCACCCACATGCCACCGCTACAGGGCAAGTGGGAAGAGCAAGGCTAAGTACCAGAATTGGAACATCTGCGCATTTTCTGGGGCGACTGAGAGCTGATGTTTTTAGTCTGAGATGGAGGGCAGTATCCATGGCCCCTTCCTAGGCTATTAGTATCAGCCCACAGCTGTCTGCCTAGCCTTTGCTGGTTATTAATTATAGAGGGACCCTATGTCTTTTTGGGGGGGTCCCCCATTTTAACCCATACCCGACCTGTGACACAGCGTATGCGTCATGAAAGTCGGTGCCAATCCGACCTGTGACGCATATGCTGTGTCACAGAATGATTGCGTCCCTGCAGATCGGGTGAAAGAGTTAACTCCAATTTCACCCGATCTGCAGGGACAGGGGGAGTGGTACTTTAGCCCAAGGGGGGTGGCTTCACCCCCCCATGGCTACGATCGCTCTGATTGGCTGTTGAAAGTGCAACAGCCAATCAGAGCAATTTGTAATATTTCACCTATGAAAATGGTGAAATATTACAATCCAGCCATGGCCAATGCTGCAATATCATCGGCCATGGCTGGAAATACTGGTCTGCCCCCCCCACCGCCTCCAATCTACTCCCCAGTCCTCCGTTCGGTGGTCCGCTCCCCTCCATCCTCCTGTCCGCTCCCCCGTCCTCCTGTCCGCTCCCCCCGTGCTGCGATCCACCCCCCGTGCTCCAATCCCCCCCGTGCTCCGATCTCCCCCCCTTCATACTTACCGAGACTCCCGGTGTCCATCCGTCTTCTCCCTGGGCGCCGCCATCTTCCAAAATGGCGGGCGCATGCGCAGTGCGCCCGCCGAATCTGCCGGCCAGCAGATTCGTTCAATGTACATTTTGATCACTGTGATGAAACCTATCACAGTGATCAAAATAAAAAAATAGTAAATGAACCCCCCCTTTATCACCCCCATAGGTAGGGACAACAATAAAATAAAGAAAATATATATATATTTTCTCCCCCCCCCCCCCCCACTAAAGTTAGAACTAGGGTTAGGGTTAGGGTTAGAACTAGGGTTAGGGTTAGAACTAGGGTTAGGGTTAGGGTTAGAACTAGGGTTAGGGTTAGGGTTAGAACTAGGGTTAGGGTATGTGCACACGTATTCTGGTCCTCTGCGGATTGGATCTGATAAATCCTCAGTGCAAAACCGCTGCGGATTTATCGCGGATTCACCGTGGTTTTTCTGCGGATTTCACTGCGGTTTTACAACTGCGGTTTTCTATTGGAGCAGGTGTAAAACCGCTGCGGAATCCGCAGAAAGAAGTGACATGCTGCAGAATGTAAACCGCTGCGTTTCCGCGCATTTTTTTCGGCAGCATGGGCACAGCGTTTTTTGTTTCCCATAGGTTTACATTGAACTATAAACTCATGGGAAACTGCTGCGCACCCGCAGCTGCGGAAACACTGCAGATCTGCAGCGTTTTCCGCAGCGTGTGCACATAGCCTTAGAATTAGGCTATGTGCACACGGTGCGGATTTGGCTACGTATCCGCAGTGGATTGGCAGCTGCGGATTCGTAGCAGTGTTCCATCAGGTTTACAGTTCCATACAAACCTATGGAAAAAAAAATCCGCTGTGTCCATGGTGCGGAAAATACAGCGCGGGAACGCTGCATTGTATTTTCCGCAGCATGTCAATTCTTTGTGCGGATTACGCAGCGTTTTACACCTGTTCCTCAATAGGAATCCGCAGGTGAAATCCGCACAAAAAACACTGGAAATCCGCAGTAAATCCGCAGGTAAAACGCATTGCCTTTTACCTGTGGATTTTTCAAAAATGGTGCGGAAAAATCTCACACGAATCCGCAATGTGGGTACATAGCCTTAGGGTTAGGGTTGAAATTAGAGTTAGGGTTGGAATTAGGGCTAGGGTTGGAAATAGGGTTAAGATTAGGCTTGTGGTTAGGGTTAGGGTTAGGGGTGTGTTGGGGTTAGGGTTGTGGTTAGGGTTGGGATTAGGGTTAGGATTAGGGTTGGGATTAGGGTTAGGGGTGTGTTGGGGTTAGGGTTATGGCTAGAGTTGGGATTAGGGTTAGGGGTGTGTTGGGGTTAGTGTTGGAGTTAGAATTGAGGGGTTTCCACTGTTTAGGCACATCAGGGGTCTCCAAACGCAACATGGCGCCACCATTGATTCCAGCCAATCTTGCGTTCAAAAAGTCAAATGGTGCTCCCTCGCTTCCGAGCCCCGACGTGCGCCCAAACAGTGGTTTACCCCCACATATGGGGTACCAGCATACTCGGGACAAACTGGGCAACAATTATTGGGGTCCAATTTCTCCTGTTACCCTTGTGAAAATAAAAAATTGCTTGCTAAAACATCATTTTTGAGGAAAGAAAAATTATTTTTTATTTTCACGACTCTGCGTTGTAAACTTCTGTGAAGCACTTGGGGGTTCAAAGTGCTCACCACATATCTAGATAAGTTCCTTTGGGGGTCTAGTTTCCAAAATAGGGTCACTTGTGGGGGGTTTCTACTGTTTAGGCACATCAGGGGCTCTGAAAATGCAACGTGACGCCTGCACACCATTCCATCAAAGTCTGCATTTCAAAACGTCACTACTTCCCTTCCGAGCCCCGATGTGTGCCAAAACAGTGGTTTACCCCCACATATGGGGTACCAGCATACTCGGAACAAACTGGGCAACAACCATTGGGGTCCAATTTCTTCTTTTACCCTTGTGAAAATAAAAAGTTGCTTGCTAAAACATCATTTTTGAGGAAAGAAAAATGATTTTTTATTTTCACGGCTCTGCATTGTAAACTTCTGTGAAGCACTTGGGGGTTCAAAGTGCTCACCACATATCTAGATAAGGTCCTTGGGGGTCTAGTTTCCAAAATGGGGTCACTTGTGGGGGGTTTCTACTGTTTAGGCACATCAGGGGCTCTGCAAACGTAACATGATGCCTGCAGGCCATTCCATCAAAGTCTGCATTCCAAAACATTACTACTTCCCTTCCGAGCCCCGATGTGGGCCAAAACAGTGGTTTACCCCCACATATGGGGTACCAACATACTCGGGACAAACTGGGCAACAACCATTGGGGTCCAATTTCTTCTTTTACCCTTGTGAAAATAAAAAGTTGCTTGCTAAAACATCATTTTTGAGGAAAGAAAAATGATTTTTTATTTTCACGGCTCTGCGTTGTAAACTTCTGTGAAGCACTTGGGGGTTTAAAGTGCTCACCACATATTTAGATAAGTTCCTTCGGGGGTCTAGTTTCCAAAATGGGGTCACTTGTGTGGGGTTTCTACTGTTTAGGCACATCAGGGGCTCTGCAAACATAACATGATGCCCGCAGACCATTCCATCAAAGTCTGCATTCCAAAACGTCACTACTTCCCTTCCGAGTCCTGACGTGTGCCAAAACAGTGGTTCCCCCCCACATATGGGGTATCAGCGTACTCAGGACAAACTGGACAACAACTTTTGGGGTCCAATTTCTCCTGTTACTCTTGTGAAAATAAAAAATTGTGGGCTAAAAAATAATTTTTGAGGAAAGAAAAAAGATTTTTTATTTTCACGGCTCTGCGTTATAAACTTATGTGAAGCACTTGGGGGTTTAAAGTGGTCACCGCACATCTAGATTAGTTCCATGGGAGGTCTAGTTTCCAAAATGGGGTCACATGTGGGGGAGCTCCAATGTTTAGGCACAAGGGGCTCTCCAAACGCGACATGGTGTCCGCTAACGATTGGAGCTAATTTTTCATTCAAAAAGTCAAATGGCGCTCCTTCCCTTCCGAGCCCTGCCGTGTGCCCAAACAGTGGTTTACCCCCACATGTGAGGTATTAGTGTACTCAGCAGAAATTGCCCAATAAATTTTAGGATCCATTTTATCCTGTTGCCCATGTGGAAATGAACAAATTGAGGCTAAAAGAAATTTTTTGTGAAAAAAAAGTACTTTTTCATTTTTATGGATCAATTTGTGAAGCACCTGGGGGTTCAAAGTGCTCACTATGCATCTAGATAAGTTCCTTGGGGGGTCTAGTTTCCAAAATGGGGTCACATGTGGGGGAGCTCCAATGTTTAGGCACACAGGGGCTCTCCAAACGCGACATGGTGTCCGCTAACGATTGGAGCTAATTTTTCATTCAAAAAGTCAAATGGCGCTCCTTCCCTTCCGAGCCCTGCCGTGTGCCCAAACAGTGGTTTACCCCCACATGTGAGGTATTAGTGTACTCAGCAGAAATTGCCCAATAAATTTTAGGATCCATTTTATCCTGTTGCCCATGTGGAAATGAACAAATTGAGGCTAAAAGAAATGTTTTGTGAAAAAAAAGTACTTTTTCATTTTTATGGATCAATTTGTGAAGCACCTGGGGGTTCAAAGTGCTCACTATGCATCTAGATAAGTTCCTTTGGGGGTCTAGTTTCCAAAATGTGGTCACTTGTGGGGGAGCTCCAATGTTTAGGCACACAGGGGCTCTCCAAACGTGACATGGTGTCCGCTAACGATTGGAGCTAATTTTTCATTCAAAAGTCAAATGGAGCTCCTTCCCTTCCGAGCCCTGCCGTGTGCCCAAACAGTGGTTTGTAACCACATATGAGGTATCGGTGTACTCAGGAGAAATTGCCCAAAACATTTTAGGATCCATTTCATCCTGTTGCCCATATGGAAATGAACAAATTGAGGCTAAAATAATTTTTTGTGAAAAAAAAAGTACTTTTTCATTTTTACGGATCAATTTGTGAAGCACTTGGGGGTTCAAAGTGCTCACTATGCATCTGGATAAGTTCCTTGGGGGTCTAGTTTCCAAAATGGGGTCACTTGTGGGGGAGCTCCAATATTTAGGCACACAGGAGCTCTCCAAACGTGACATGGTGTCCGCTAAAGATTGGAGCCAATTTTTCATTGAAAAAGTCAAATGGCGCTCTTTCCCTTCCGAGCCCTGTCGTGTGCCCAAACAGTGGTTCCCCCCACATATGAGGTATCGGCGTACTCAGGACAAATTGTGCAATAACTTTTGGGGTCCAGTTTCTCTTTTTACCCTTGGGAAAATAAAAAAAGTGTTGCTAAAAGATCATTTTTGTAACTAAAAAGTTAAATGTTCATTTTTTCCTTCCATGTTGCTTCTGCTGCTGTGAAGTACCTGAAGGGTTAATAAACTTCTTGAATGTGGTTTTGAGTACCTTGAGGGGTGCAGTTTTTAGAATGGTGTCACTTTTGGGTATTTTCAGCCATATAGACCCCTCAAACTGACTTCAAATGTGAGGTGGTCCCTAAAAAAAATGGTTTTGTAAATTTTGTTGTAAAAATGAGAAATCGCTGGTCAAATTTTAAATTTTAACCCTTATAACTTCCTAGCAAAAAAAAAAATTTGTTTCCAAAATTGTGCTGATGTAAAGTAGACATGTGGGTAATGTTATTTATTGACTGTTTTGTATCACATAACTCTCTCGTTTAACAGAATAAAAATTCAAAATTTGAAAATTGCGAAATTTTCTAAATTTTCGCCAAATTTCCATTTTTTTCACAAATAAACGCAAAAATTATCGACCTAAATTTACCACTAACATGAAGCCCAATATGTCACGAAAAAACAATCTCAAAACCGCTAAGATCCGTTGAAGCGTTCCTGAGTTATTACCTCATAAAGGGACACTGGTCAGAATTGCAAAAAACGGCCAGGTCATTAAGGTTAAAAGGCTGGGTCATGAAGGGGTTAATAGCCAGTAAATGCTAAGTATACAGCTGTGTATTACCCCCTTCCTAGGATATAAACATCAGCCCCCCAGCCGTCGGCTTTCCCTCTGCTGGTTAAGAAAATTGCCCATGGGAGCTCATGATTCTCATTTGGTCTGACATGCACTGTGAGGTCTTATATAGACAGCTGTGTGCCTTTACAAATCAAGTCCTATCAATTTAATTAAACACAGCAGGACTCCAATGAAGGAGTAGAACCATGTGAAGGAGGATCACAAGGAAATGGACAGCATGTGACTTAAATATGAGTGTCTGAGCAAAGGGTCTGAATACTTATGACCATGTGATATTTAAGTTTTTCTTTGTGAATACATTTGCTAAAATTTCTACATTTCTGGGTTTTTTTCAGTCAAGATGGGGTGCAGAGTGTACATTAATGAGAAAAAAAAGAACTTTTTTGAATTTACCAAATGGCTGCAATGAAACAAAGAGTGAAAAATGTAAAGGGGTCTGAATACTTTCCATACCCACTGTATATCCATTCTATCTATTCTATTCTAACCTGTCACTCTGTGATTTTACTGTACGCGGCAGATGAATTGCCATCTTTTCAAAGGAGATCGGTGTGTAAAAATCAGACAGCACTCGCATGGTCTGAGTGCTGTGCAATTTTTTTTTTCTCGCACTAGGCTTGCTTTGGTGAGTCTGAGCAGAGTCTCGGTGCCAATCGCAGCCTGCTGCGAATTTACACACGCTGATGTGAGCTTCTAAATAGATTAACACTGGGCCGAGTGCTATTCAATGTTTTCTCGCATAGTATTTGGCCATATTCTACGGTAGTGTGACTCCGGCCTTATGTTAAAGATTGTGATCTACTCTGAAATGGTAACCAGTGACCCAAGTTAAGAGTTCTCTTCCAAGTGAATCCAAACGGATAAGATTTTCCATTGACTTTGGTTCTTGGTACACTATATGGATGGAAGCATTGGGAGACCCCTCCATCACTATTACCGTATTCAGGTTTTTAATTCAGCCCTATTCTTGCAGGTGTATAAAATCCAACCCCTCGCCAATCAGTCTGCCTTTGCATACATTTGTAAAAAATGGACACGAAAGAGGTCACTGAATTCTAGTGTGGATTTGTAATAGGAAGCTAACGAGAAATTTGGTCGCTGCATCGTCAAACGATGCATGCGGAAGCATCCGCATACAGCCGCACGACCTGCGTACCTAATGTTAAAGATAGGTACACAGGCCGCATGCAGAAGTAGGCGGAGCTAGTGGTGGAGGTGTGGCCGAGGGCGGGGCTTCATGGAGGAAGGGATAACTACAGATTTTTAGGTTTTCCTTGTCGAACAGCTGTGCATAAAACTTACATCACTAACCACAATGCCAAGGACTGGATGGAGTAGTGTAAAAAACACTAATGGACTCTTGCCTCTTGATGCATATTCCCTTCCCCGACAGCATTCTGTTTTTATGTCATATGATATATTATTATGATTATTATATTACAATCATGGGCGTACCCAGGAACAAAACTAGAGGGGGGGGGCAAGCCATGGTCATTCAGGTTGTACAATTTTAGAACGAAAAAAGTGAATGAAATGAAAATTTTAAGAAAATTATATGTAATTGTAGCAGTGCTTTATTATTTATTACAATTATGTGCTTGTAAAAAAATTTAGATTTTTATTCTAATTACATGTCTTATACTAATATCATTTTTCATATCAATATCACTTATATATTTATTAATATCATTTATAGGGCTCCCATATCATATACAGCCCCATAGGGCTCCCATATCATATACAGCTCCCTACGGGCTCCCATACAGCCCCCCATAGTGCTCCCAGTTCCACATAATGTACAACAGCTCCCCACATTATCTCCCATCAGGTCACTGTCTGATTTAACAAGTATTTACATTTTTTTTACTTCGTCTTCTCTCCTCCTAGCAGCTCCAGCAGTCTCCCCATCTTGTGTGCCGGCACCGCACTGCAGTACTCGGGGCACTCAGTGATGATGTCATCACTGACTCCAGTCCCCGCCGTGCTGATCTGTAGTGCAGAGCGGCCAGCAGACACTGAGGACGGGATTAAAGTCGTCCTACTAGTGGCTGCGGGTGCCCTCCGCTCTGCCGATGTATCATGCCGCCCTGGTGCCCTGCCCTCTGTTTACCGCCGGCGCTGCCTGAGGCAACCGTTACCGTTACCTACTCAGACAGGTGGCTGTCGGTGGCTTCATCATGATAGGTGCGTTCCCCTGCTCCAGAGGGGGGCAGCTGCCCCCCCGCCCCTCGGTGGGTACGCCCATGAATACAATGCCTTAGTGCATATTGGATAAAGTGTAAAGCTTCTTGTGTTAAATGCAAAACCTGAGTCAATGATTCTTTTGAGCTAGATAGAACAGATTTCTTAGAGGCGATACGGAAAATTGACTTTTATGTGTAGATGTGGATAAGGTGATACAGACGACATTAAAAAACTCATGAATAATGATGGCCAGTCATCAGGTGCGCATTACCATAAAATAGTAATAAGAAGTCAGCGCATTAATACCTGGAGGCTACAAGTCTACCTGAGTTGACCAAAGTCAATAACTCTCTTACTT